>NC_056729.1:228117069-228122069 GCF_019279795.1 Protopterus annectens | reverse complement strand
GTATTTCTGACAAAGCAGTGAGATGATGTGAAGATGTATGTCACTAACTAGTTGGAAGTATGTGGCTAGGGACCTCTGTTCCTCCAGTTAATATACATATCCCCATTTTATGGCTGTAAACATCCCATTTGTCAGGCTTGGTCCACATTTCTTGCACTAAGGAGTTCTGTGTATACCTCTCGACTGACCAGATTGTTTCAGACTGTCCATGTTTATTGCTCATATTTCTGCTGTATTCCACACAATCATTACTGTGATTTGTGTGGTACTTCACTATATGTTCATAGGTAGGTACTAGGCTATTGGCCCTGGAGCCTATACAAGCCCAGCCAAAAAGGTACCCTGGCTTTTGCCACCCAAGAAAATAATTTTCCTGTGCCACTGTCGAGCAGAGCCACTGAGGTGATCCCCGTGGTGAATTTCCTATTTCCCATCCAATCATCAAGATTTTTCTTGAAGAGTGCTAATGAAGAGCTTTATTTGATATAGATAGGTAGTTTATTCCAGAGTATGGGAAGTCTCTGGGACAGGAATCTATCCCTCCAGCATGTTCTGTTTATTGTGGTGACAAGGTTTAGGTCTCTAAAGCGTGCAGCTCGGAGGGATTTGGATTTCTTTAAGTGGAGCATGTCCAACAGCTCTGGGTTTGACATAGCTTTGTATGTTAGGCAGAGATCACCTCTGAGTAGGCGATATGCAACGGAGTAAAGCTGGAGTTTTTTCAGATGGTCTGCGTAGGCATCTGTTTGAGGTCGGTAATCCTCTTTCTGAGGTATTTCTGTGGCCTTTCCAGTTGTTGTAGATGTCTTGTGAGGTACATTCCAAAAGGGGCGTTGTACTCTATAATGGGTCTAATAAGTGATGAGTAGAGGGGAACAATGACCTCTTTTTTTGTGGATGAGAAACCTTTTGTGATGAGGTGTGCCATGTAGAAGGATTTCCTGACTACTGTGGCAATGTGATTATCAAAGGAGAGACTACTGTCCACCTGTGTCCCAAGGTCTCTTATCACACTTTCAGTGTTAAGTATACTACTGCCTATGTTGTAGTTCATGAGTACAGAGGTTTTACCAAAGGGGATGACAATGCACTTTTTGGCATTGAGCTTGAGGCCATGGCTTTGACACCAGGCATCTGTCTCAGTGAGGCCCTTTTGTAGGATGTCCACATCATTAGGAGTTTCGATTATGGCTCCTAGTTTGCAGTCATCTGCAAACTTCGTTAGCCAAAGACCTTCTGTGTTAGCCTGTACTATGATGTCTTTTCAGTAACTGATGGAGTATGTGTCAGTTTCAGAAGAGCCTTCCTTCAGAACATGTATGTTGACACAAACCCTATTACTACTGTAGCAACATTCTATATTTATAACTCCAACACTTACATTACATTCTCTTGCACTAAGAGGATGAGAAGTAAGGTGCTAAAGTATGACTCCACTACATGTTATGGGCATATGTTTTTATATATATATGTGTGTGTGTGTGTGTGTGTGTGTGTGTGTGTGTGTGTGTGTGTGTGTGTGTGTGTGTGTGTATGTGTGTGTGTGTGTGTGTGTGTGTGTGTGTGTGTGTGTGTGTGTGTGTGTTTGTGTGTGTGTGTGTGTGTATGTTATATGTGTATAGTTTGAATCCCTGCCAGTCAAATAACTGCAGGAGTTCCTGATGCTCATTGGAATTACAAATCAGCCAATTTGGGAACTTCCACGACCTCAAACATTTTGGCACCAGTTTATTTTGAATACACTCACGGAAATATTCGTTTTCAATAAGTAACTTCCTGTATTTGATAACTTTGGTCTCAAAAAACATGAAGGTATTTACTAAATGTAAGGAGGGGTCGAAACTGATCTTGGACTTTCGAGCTTATGGAGACGATGATTAAGCCCAACGACAGAGTGCTTGACATGTTATTGCCAGAACTGGTCAATTTAGAAAAAAAGATCAAAGAGGGTTTACTTTTTCCACATTGTGGAGATAAGTTCAAAAATATTATAGATAAGGCAGATAGAATATCTAAGGATGTCAGGACTAAGAAGTCCAAAAAATCTCTCGTGATAGAGCGGATTATGAGAGTGGGCATGCCTATCCACTACCTCACTTTGGCAAAGGAGAACTGAAAAACAGTGTACCTGGTAATGGCAACTCCAGTGTAAACCATAAATGTGAAGGGAATGAGCATTCCATCCCTTTAGAGCAAGCGCCCCTGAGGCAGTCGGAGTGCCTGAGGAATCATGGTGGGCAACAGTACACTTGGAGAGGAACAAATTACTGAGGCAGATGGAGGAGATAGATCAAAATGTGGCTGTTATAACAGAGGACATGAGTTTTGATACCAGGGAGAATGTTATCAGACCAGAAATCGTTACCAATGTACAAAGTAATTTTAATTTATACAACTATATGGACTTTATGTTTGATACAGAATATTGCAATTTATTCAGTAAGGGGTTTAATTTTGTGCCTACCAATAAAATAAAATTGACAATATTGTAATTAACCTAAAGTTGCATGTCTGGAACTTGAATTTATGTTTGTATTTTAAAGGGGTCTCTGAAAATGGTTATACACATGATTTGATTCGTAGTGGTACCTTTAACCCCCCCCCCCTTTGCCAATGCCTCTCATTATATTTGAAAAGCTGTGTGAATTTGAATTTAGGAAATTGGTTAATGATTCTAAGAAAACTTTTGAATATAATTTGAACAAAACTGAGTATGAGCTACTCAAGAAATTATACGCTGACAAAACAATAAGGGTCATGAAACCCGAAAAAGGAGAGGGGGTTGTTATGTCCAGGGTTGAATATAGTAATCATATGAACAGTATGTTATTTGATGAGAGTATTTATGAGGAATCTTCTTTGAATATGGTGAATATTTCCTATGCTCAAATCGAATACCCACTGAAAGATATGTTTGACCAAGGGGCTATTAGCCACGATGTATACAATTTTTTGTGTTGTGAATTCTGTATTGTCCCCGGGATTTTTGGATTACAGAAAATTCACAAAGATTTGATTGACCCCCCACCCCACCCCACCCCCCCACCTTCACACCCATAGTTAATGTCTCTAAGGCTAAAGTGCATCCATTGGGAAAGTACATTGATTCAAAATTAAAGAAAAGTGTAGAGGCACAGATACATTTGTGTAAGGATTCCTGGGACTTCCTGAGTAAGGCTCAAAATTTAACCTATGGGGAGAACTTAATATTTTTGACCATTGATGTAATCAACTTGTTTAAAGTTATTCCCCATGAACTTGGGATGGAATGGGTCCAGGATTATCTATACAATTCATGTGAATTTTCAAACACTGAAGTATGTGTTTTATGTACATTAATGGAAACTGTTTTGAAGTGCAACTATGTCTTTTTTCAAGGTCAATATTACCACTAGGCTTGTGAGGTGGCAATGGGGGCGGCTTGTGCCCCCATCTTTTCCAATATTGTTATGATTGAATGGGAGAGAAGATATCTTTGGGGGTCTGAATTTGTGCAGCTTTGGGCTACTTATTGCAGATTTTTAGATGATCCCTAGGATTCACGAATCCTCCATGTAAGACTAAATAAGTCTTACTCGGAAACTGCAGTTGAACGGTATGATGTCAGTTTGCCATACATATTCATGAGGGTACGCTGACTCCACTCCAAGTCTAACACGGACCATGCAGGAAGGCAGGGGGCATGTCTGACTGCTGAGCAGTCCAAAGGTCCACGCCCCTGCAAGTGTCTGAATTGTGAAATGTCAACACACATGAGCGAGTCCGCTCAAATGTCTACATACCCAACACTACACTCCCACACATTATAAACTCCCAGTACAGTTATAAAATGTAAAACTTTTAATTTTTTTTGTATAATTCCTGATATAGCTGCCCATATTTGCATGTATTTGTGCGAGTGTGCCCATTGCTTAGCTGCAGTTAGCAATTCCAACACTGAAGAGCATAATAAGAAATGTTTATGCAAATTAAGCCAAATAGCAATAGCGTAGTGATAGAGCCTTCACACAAAGAGGAAGCATTCACGGTTCGAGTCCCACCACTCCCCTTTCTATTTTATGTTTTAAATTAGTATATGAAATAATTCCTGGCATATATGAATAAAATTTTACTAAAAAGCATTGAAATGGCCTATGTATCAGTGAACAAAATGTTTATATATAAATATAAGAAGGATCTTGACATATAATTGCCCGTAGCTAAGCAGCACTTTACCCAACTCAATAAAGTCGCCTGTAGGTAAGCAACACTTTACCCAGCGCAATATAGTTGCCAGTAGTTAAGCAGCACTTTACCCAGTGCAATATCGTTGCTCATAGTTAAGCGGCGCTTTACTGAGCACAATATAGTTGCCCATAGCTAAGTAGCCCTTTACCTAGTGCAATAGGTTTGCATGGAGGTGCGCACCGCTCCAACCAGTGCACCATAGGGCAACGTGGAGCAACGTAGAGCAAAGTTGCCTAATCACAGCCACACGCCCTAGCCTATCTGGACAGTAGTAAAATAAAAAGCAATGACAAGGTTCGAACCCAGGACACTGTGCACCACAATCAAAGTACTGAACTACTAAGCCATGACAGCTTAGGATAAACAGCCACTGTTAACATGCATATACTTATAAATGGTAGATTAACCATTGTTATGCAGGTCTGCAGTCAGCCGAGAATTTTCAAAAACGGCCAATCACAAAAAAGTGCGGGAAATGCGGCATATTTAAGCTCCATAGGCAGGAATACTTGCCATAACTGATTGTAGCTCCCATCTGCAGTCAGAATGGCTGGTGCTGGAGAGGGTACATGCTTTCGAGTGCAATGTTGGGGCATCGAGGAGTCAAAATATATGGTTTGGCTCCTTGTCCACCGTCATGAGTCAAGACTCCTGCAGGAGATACCGTTGCCATAACTGATTGGTGAGTACTCCACATACTGCAGGTCAGAATGGCTGGTGCTTTTGGAAAGAGGGTACTTTATGCTGCAGGGGGGCAATGCTGGGGCATCGCA
>NC_056729.1:227909259-228116569 GCF_019279795.1 Protopterus annectens | reverse complement strand
ATGATTAAAGGAGGATCTGAGATTTGGTGATCTATGTAATAAAACTGAAGAATAAAAGAGTCTTACTCTTCTAAGGAAAGTCTAAATGTTTTTCAGGTCATTTTTTGATGCTATTTGTATGTATTTGACATGCTGTTCTTTAAATAATTTACATGAAAAGAGACATGGAGGAGCTCTTGGATTTTGTATCCCATGCAGGTATGACCCTAGCCCTGAGCAGCATCCTACCATCACCCAGAGTGATACCACAGTACAAGCAGAAAAGGATTGATTTCAACAATTGGCTAAGTTTCTGTTGTCATTCTCAGGGGAACCAGTATCTGTCTCTCTGGGATGACATGATTGACAGACCTCTATGCTTTGTCAGAGATTACCTGCATCTGTCACCCCTGGGCTTCTGGATACTGGCCAAGGCTCTTGCCACCCCTATAGTGCCTTTTTTAGGTGGTGTTCCAAAGACCAAATTACCATCATAACAGCTACAAACAAATGCAATCTGAGGGTCATGCTGCTCAATGCTAGACATCTAAATCTCAAAATGCACTCACTCGAAGCACTCCTTAAAATGGAGAGCATTGACATTTGTGCTGTAACAGAGATCTGGTTCAAGGCAACAGAAAGAACCCCTGCAATATCAGGCTATAACTTATTCCACACCTTTCGGCACCAGAACTTGGATCAAATTTCCAAAGGCAGTGTTGTTTCCATATTCATAAAGGATGCACACACCTCCAGATTGGTAGACCAACATAACACATCAGAGATACTTCAGGTGCAGCTAACATGGGGTAAAGCACAGATTCAGGTCATAGCCTGCTATAGGTCACCAACCATGTCCCAAGGCTCACACCCCATGTTCCTAAGCACCCTGTAGAATATTAGGGCCCAACCTAACACTCTCATACTGGGTGACTTCATCTACCCCTCCATTAACTGGGAAAACTACTCATATACCAATACACTTGCCCAACATTTCCTGGAATTCATTAATTCCAATACCCTGGACCAGCTAGTTCTTACCCCCACTAGAGGTAGCAACATCTTTGACCTGGTCATTACTAACATGGGCGACCGTTGCTCTAGACCAATAGTCAACTCCTCCGTGGTTTGATCTGACCACAAACTAATCACCTTGGAAATCCACATCCCTCCTACCCCCCCCCCCCCGCTAAGGTAACCACAATGAAAAACTTCTCCAAAGCTAACTTTAGGCTCCTAAAAACAAAGGTGGCTAACTTCACATCACCCATGCAAATGGAGAATATTTGCATGACCACCGAATCATACACCAATGTACTGTATGAATACGTACCCAAATGCATGGAACTCATCAAACCCAATAGGACCAAGATGCTATCCTCCAAAAAAAATGAAGCCAATCTGGTTGTCCCCTGGCATAAATAAACTCTACAACAGAAGGAGGAAACTGATGCAGAATAAGATGAAGTCCCAAGACTGGAAAACTCCCTTATCAGCCTCAACAAAATGTTGAAATCCCTCATCAAATCCTCTAAAGCTAGCTATGAAAACAGAATTGCAGCAGATAGTAAAGACAGCCACAAGGCTTTCTATAGCTATGCAAAAAATCTCCATGGCAATACCCAGATTTTCTCTGAGCTACTGCTCAATGGTACCTCCTTTGCCAAGCCAACAGATATTGGCAATACACTGGCCGACAGATTCAGTGCCAACTTTACCCCTCCCCCCCAAAGGACCAATCACAATACCAGTAGATTGCCAGGCACCCAGTATTACTGCTGCACAGGTTAAAATAGCACTGTCCAAGGCCAAGAATACAGCCTCCATGGGACCTGACAATAGCTCTGGCTCTGTTCTCCATGAACTACAGAGTGAACTGGCATCTCACCTGTGTGCCCTGTTCAATCACAGCCTCACCTCATGCTTTGTCCCTACTGAATGGTGCACTGCTACAGTCAACCCTCTCCACAAAGAAGGAGTGAGTACAGACTCTGGGAACTATTGCCCCATTAGCCTGATTCTGATATGCACAGCTATGGAACGCATCATCATCATGGGCCTAATAACTAAGGATATAGGGAATCTCCAAACTCTGGATCCCACACAATTTGGTTTTGTGAAGGGTAGATCATGCCTGCTCAACTTGGTTGAGGTCTTTGGGTCAGTCACCAGAGCTGTGGATGAAGACAAGGTGGTTCATACAGCCTACCTTGATCTGGCCAAGGCCTTTGATACTATTCCCTACTCAGGAATCATAGAAAAACTCACTAAGCTAGGCATCAACCCCTATATCACTAGGTGGGTTGCAAAGTGACTTGATATAGAACCCACAGTGTGAAAGTAGCTGACTCCAAGTCAGACTGCTGACTAATCATGAGTGGAGTCCCACAGGGTTTGGTCCTGGGTCCTCTCCTGTTTGCTATCTACTTCTCTAAAGTCTAGGCCAAAATGAAGGGACTCTGGCTGACAAAGTTCACAGGTGATTGCAAATTGGGAGCTATTATTAACTCTCCAAGTGATGTTGACATCCTACAGAATGGCCTCACTGAGACCAACAACTGGTATCAGAACCATGACCTTAAGCTCAATGCCAAAAAATGTGTCGTCATCCCCTTTGGGAAAAACCCGGTTCCCATGAATTACCACATCAATGGCAGTCCACTGAACTCAGAAGGCATTATAAGAGATCTGGGAACACTGGTTGACAGCAAACTCTCTTTTGATGGTCAGAAAGTCCTTCTATGTGGTACATCTCATTACTAAGGGTTTTGCATCCAGGAAGAAAGAGGTCATTGTCTCCCTCTACTCTTCACTCATTAGGCCAATCATTGAGTACAATGCCCCATTTGGCATGTACCTCACTAGACACCTGCAACAACTGGAGAGGCCACAAAAGTACCTCACAAAGAGGATCCTAGGCCTTAAACATGTATCCTATATGGACAGACTCAAAAAACTCCAACTATTCTCTGTTTCATATCGCCTACTTAGAGGCGATCTCTGCTTGACTTACAAAGCCATGTCTGACCCAGCTCTGTTAGACATGCTACATCTAAAGAAATCCCAATCCCCTCTGTGCCACATGCTCCAGATACCTCAACCTCATTACCACAATCAACAGAACGTACTGGAGGGACAGGTTCATAACCCAGAGACTGCCCATGCTATGGAATAGACTTCCCATACATGTCAAGCAGAGCACCTCTCTGACCCTATTCAAGAGAAATCTTGATGAGTGGATGGTAAATAGAAAATTCACCCTGGGGATCACTCCAGTGGTTCTACTCAACAGAGACACTGGGAGCTAAGGTCAGGTGGCACGATCCCAGGGTAATCCTATGGCTAGGCTTGTAAAGACCCTAGGGCCATTAGCCTAGTACACACCTATGAACCTATGAACCTAAGCATTGACTACAATGTTACTCTGAATGACTAGCTTGTTTTATGAGAGTGTATTGCAATTGGGTTGGATTAGTCATGTGAACCTTTAATGCAATGTTTTATTTGTATAAATTGATTTAGGTTTAAATGCTTTAATGATCTGAAGAAGAGGTGATAAATGGCATGAAAGCACTTACCTATTTGTTAAGATATTATTAAAGTCTCTGCTTTTAACCATGCTTCACTTCTCATTTTTTTTTAAAACAAGTTTATTGTTTTTAACATACAAAATAAATATCATAACAATTTTATACAAGTAATTAAAATAGAAATGGTTATAACATTCAATAAAATAACCAAAGTATTTACAAAGACATCCACTACAATCAAATCAATTAATTAAACTAAAATACCATCCTATTGAAGCTAAGATATTTTTAACAGATTTTGTAAAGTATCCCATATAATATAGTAAGATGTTTTTCTTGTAGTTCTTGATTTTATTGCCATCAATTCCATATGGCACACTACAGTCATAACATTTTTAAATTCATTAAAAGAAGGAGGAGTATCTGAAATCCAATTTCTGGTTATTATTTTTCTAGCCACTGCTAGAATAGACCATAACAAGGGAAGCTTAACCTTTTTAACACTTTGAGGAACAGGAGTGTTGAATAATATAAGAGATTTCGAAATAATGAAATTATCTGTAAAAAGAGCCTGCAAAAAATCATTGATTGACTTCCAATATTCTTTCAATTTTATACAGTCATAAAACATATGTGCCCAATCAGCATTAATTTCTACATTACATCTTTTACATAGATTGTCTTTATTATTTATTTTATTCATCGTCAAAGGTGTATAAAAGGATCTATGTAAAAATGTCCAAGTAAAAATTCTCCAAATAATGGAAGAAGTAGTTTTATAAGCAGATTCCAATATATATTGTTTATCTTGCTGATTTGGTGATTCACCATTAATGGAAGTGAAATAATTCCAATAGGTATCTACACTGTAATACGTTTCTTCTCTGATAATTTTATGTATATATGAAAGCTTACCTTTATCAGAAACTTTATGTTGTAAATTTAATATCAAGTAATCAATCATTATTGGAATAAATTCTTTAACTGTTATAGACATTAAATCAATTTTATTAATAAGATGTTGTCTAAAGGTCTGAACTTCTAACCAACAAGTTTCTCTCAGATCAAATTCTTGTTTTAAGAAGTCTAAATTTTTAACTTTATTATCAGATAGCAACTGATACCAGTACTTTAGATCATTTTCTGTGACTAAATGAGTTCTTTCAGAAGTGGATGACAAAAGCATACCTTGTGTATACATTATAGGGAATAGAATAAAATTCCATTCCTTATACTTAGGATGCATAAATATAAAATTACGATAACTAATAATAATGTTTAATGGATAACTAACTATATATTTTGGTGTAATAGGTGAAGTACAAAATTCTTTTAGTAACCATAACATGGAGTTATTTACAATCATATTTTTATGTGCTAAAGAGATTTTCATGAAGTGAATACTAATTAGTTCCCAGTAATCTTTCCATTTTGCAACATATGACTGATCTATTAACAAAGTAATAACTTTTATAATAGAAGAGATAGTATATAAGTTAAAATCTGGAAAAGAAATGACCCCTTGAGACCAGCTATTAGTATGTTTCTTTAATGCAATCCTAGGTCTATTAGGTGCCCATAAGAAATTTAACATTAGTGTATTCAATTTCTTGATAATTATTTTTGTAGGTGGGAGTATTATTGATTGTATTAAGTATAATATCTTAGGGAATATTATCATTTTAATAATTGTAAGTCTCTCTTCCATAGTAAAAAACATATTATTCCAGCTATTGAAACGATTTTGTATATTAAGAAGACAAGTATTATAATTATTATGTATAATAGATTTGATATCCTTAGTTAATATTATACCTAAGTAAGTTATCTGACCTGAATTGGGTATATATTTACTAAAATCATTAATGAGGACATTTTTTCGTGTATATATAGGTAATATTTTAATTTTTTCTTCATTGAATATTAAACCAGAAATATTTTTAAAATTCATCATATTATCAAATAGGGACTGCATATAAGAATTAGATCCTGCTGATGTAATTAGAACATCATCTGCAAAAAGTTGAATTTTAGATGTTGTATTTTCATCTATATCAAATCCTTCTATATCAGTACTGTTTCTGATCAGATTAGCCCAAGGCTCCATTATTAAAGTAAATAATAATGGAGAAAGTGGACACCCTTGTTTTGTACCTTTTAAAATGGGTATTTTTTGTGAGACATATGTTCCTATCTTAATGTAAGCCAATGCTCCTTTATATAAATGTTCAATTAGATTTACAAATGCATCTGAAAAGTTTGTGCACTTCAGTAAGATAAACAAGTAGTCCCAACTTACTGAATCAAATGCTGAACTTATGTCGAGACTAATAAGTGTTAAATCATTCTTTCTCCTATTTGCAAAATCAATTAATGTTAGAGTTCTCCTTATATTATCAAAAGTATTTCAATTTACAATGAAGCCTGTCTGATCTATATCTATAATGCCTGGGATGATTGTCTTCAATCTATCAGCAAAAATACTCATAAACATTTTATAATCAACATTAAGTAATGAAATAGGTTTATATGAAGTGCATCTAGTTGGATCTTTATTGGGTTTTAAAATTGGTGAAATAAATGTGTATTGCCAAGATGGGGGGGGGTTATTAACTCATTTTGGGCCAAAATAAAAACCTTATGTATTAATGAGTATGTACTTTTAGAAAGAATTTTATATATCTCTGGTATAATACCATCATTACCTGGTGCTTTGTTTGATTTAAGCTTGTTTATTTGTGTAACAACCTCTGTATATGAGATATTTGTATCCAGTAGTTTAGTTTGTTGTTTATTAAGTTTTTTATTCATGTTTGTAGTTATAAATTTCTTTATTTTATCTTTGGGTTCCATGTTAATGTTATTATGATTAATTTTGTGAAAGTGATTTCTAAATTCATCTAATATTTCTGGTAGACTAGAAACATTCTTCTTTTTCCTTAGAGAGAAAATTTCTTTGATATGATTTTGCTTATTCAACCTTTTTGTTTTATTTTTAAGTCTATGTAAGTATTTGGGACTTATTGAGTAAGACAAAACTTGTATTTCTCTAAAGTTATTTTAACTTTATGAGTTAAAATTTCTTTGTATTTCTCATTTAGTTTGTTTATTTCTTCAATGACTTTTTTGTCCATAATATTTTCTTTATTATTATGCTTATAAGAGTCTAATTTACTTTGAATATCAAATAATTCCTTATCCCAAGATTTCCTTTTATTATTATACCATCTGATACTTTGTCCATATAGATATGATTTTAAAGCATCCCAAACATAAACAATGGAGACTTCAGGGGTATTATTTATGTCTAAAAATGTTGCACTTCTGAAAGTATATAATCTTTATAGTCTTTTAGTTGAGTTAAGTATGCTGGTATCCTTTTGATCTGAACATTGTAAGTACTTTTTATCATGAACTCAAAGACAATTAAATTATGATCTGATATAGGACACAAAATGATTTTAGAATTAATTAATTCTGTTACCATCTGGTTAGAAATAAAGACTCTATCTATTTTTGAATAAGTTTTATATCTGTTAGAAAAAAAGATGTATGGTAATGATTTTGAGTCTATCTGATTATTAATATCATTCAAATGATATGAATTAACAAAATCCTTTAAATGTTTTGCATTAGATGTAATTTTCCTTTTCCTATAGTAGTAGTATCTTTTCATGTAGGATACAATTAAAGTCACCTGCTAAAATAATATCTCCTATAGAGAATGATATGATCTTATTAAGATGGTATTTCACTGTATTAATACCAATTCCTGGTATCCAATATACATTGATTAATGTATATGTCTTTCCATTAATTTGTATTGTAACCATACAAAACATTCCTTTATCATCTTCATAAGACTTAATAGTTTTAGGTATGGGCATACTTTTATTCCATAAAATAGCCACTCCTCTTCTTTTCTGAGTGTGCTCTGAACTAACTAATACTGTATATTTATTAGTGGCTAATTTATCTATATCCTTTTTCAGGAGATGTGTTTCTTGAAGGAATACTAAGTTGGCCTTATGTAAATTAATGTATCTCATTAAGCTTGCCCATTTACATGGATTATTCAGTCCATTAATGTTTAAAGAAATTCCTTTTAGAGAAGTCATTTGGCATTTTTTAAACATATAAAACTTATAATCAGAATAACAATTAAAATAAATAATGTTATACCTCCTCCTTTAGGTGTACCTTTAAATATAGCTGTATTTATTGAAACTCTTATGGGATTTTGTATAAGCTTCATTTTTGTTTGTAGTGACAATGAGTTTATAAAATGTATTGTGGATGTCAGAATTATATACAAACAACAGTAAACAGAAGAAAATAATATATGGATTAAACCTTGCACCCAGCCTGGAGTTAAAAACTCCAACTTTGAGTAGCACATACCACTCAAGTTAACCCCCTACCCTAAGCAGCAGTACCTCAGCTGCCACCTTATCAATTTAATACTGGTTATTATTAACTAAAGTTAACCTCTTTCAATTAGATTATCTAGTAAGACAAAGCTAAACATTTGATAGATCAGCATCATATAAACAAATAGGAACTTTTAGAAACAATTCATACTACTATGTACATCTATTTAGTATAATATATTTATAATCAAATAGCATTCAAATAAACTTGATATTGGGAACCGAGAAGAGAGAGAGAAAGAAAAGAAGAGAGAGGGAGAGAGAGAGAAAGAAAGAAAAAAAAAGGGGGGCATATGTACATATTAATTTATTCAAAGTTTGTAAAAATAAGTTCTTATGTTCATTTAGAGTCAATAACTTAGGCTATTATGGTTCAGACATTACATATATTAGGATATTCCTATTTTCTGTCATAGAAATGCAGTTAACAGCTTCTAAAAGACTTTAAATTACTTGCATCAAAGCTTTCTTCTCATACATATTATTGCCAGTTAAATAAAATATTTATGTTCATAAATATGGTTACAAATCATACTGCATAGCTATGTAGATTCCCAGATATACTTAAATCATTGTGAAGAAAGCCATCTGTATTTTATATATCTGAACTGCTGCTTTAAAATATGTCACATGACAACTTCTTCTAAGATAAAATCATAATGATATTTATGCTTGTCAGTTAGATAAGTTAAATGAATTGTTGTATTATGTATGTTTAAATCATAAGTATTTACATACATTAATATGTTGCAGTCATGTAAACTTTCAAAAACATATGTATATATGTTTTACTTTCTATGCCTTCTAAAATATCACACTTGCTTACTATGGGATACTGAATCATTTAAAATCATTATAACTTTCATATTTTATAAATTATAACATAAATAAGTAAGTAGTTATAAAAAATAACTCACATTTAAATGTTATAGAGTTCATTTTTCATTGCAGAGTCGCATTTGCAGCAGTTCTACTTCCTGGTAGAGTGTTCTTCTTGAATCTGCGATGTGTCAGTGTGAATTCAGGGGTCAAAGTTCAAAATGACTGCATTTAGCTTCTCTGCGTGTATTCTGAGTGTTGAAGCTTTTAAAACAACTCGAGGACACTATTCAGGAGGTAACCCACATCCCAAATTGTCTCCCTTAACATTCCGGCGGGAATTTTAATAAATGCAAGTGACTGACATTCATTTAGCAATACAAATGAAACTAAACAGAGTAAAACCTTCGCAAAGTATTTTACAAGTTATTACAGTCTCTATGACAGTGAAACTAAGCCCACAGTTATTAATATATAATACAACTAATTGTTTATGCCCCAATTCAATTTTTTATACAAATCTTATTATATACATGTATCAGTATTATCAAAAGCATATAAATGTACTTATATGAAAGAAAAAGAGAGAGAGAGTGAAAAGAAAATAAAGAGAGTAGAAAATAAAAAGAGAGTGAGAGAAGAAAGAGAAAAGAAAAAAGGAAGCTATAAAAAAGTATTTACAGTGAAATATTACTTGCTGTTTATATTAATAAAGATAGATATGAAACATATTATTTACTACTATTTTAGTTCTAATTATTAGTAATTAAATCATGACAGATTATTTGTAAACAAGTATAAGCAATAGAATCATGGCAAAATAATTAGCAACAGTATTTAAACAGCATATATACTTTAAAAAAAACTAATAAGTTATTATTCCACTTATCATGTTTTCATCATACTTCTCTCCCTGCCCTCCCCCACCCCTTACTGAATGCATAATCTAGAAAGAATGTCATTATTTAAAACAAGAAGAGAGAAAAAAAGAAATGTATCAAATTATTAACCTTGTCTCTTTATCACAAAGAGAAACAAGTTGATTGATAACTTGTTATTTGTTCCTCAGATATTTTGACTATTTATGAAACAAAAACAGTTCTTTGTACACAGAAAATAACTTTGATTAAATATTTTTCAGAATATTTGTGGCTTTCTGGAGATGCAGTAACTGTATTTAAAGAGATTAATAGTGAAGAAAAAAGAGAGAGAAAAAAAAAAGAAAAAACATAGAACAAGTCATTTGTTTTTTAGTCTTTTTTTCTTCTCTGAAGTCTTCCAAGAAGCTTCTGTTGCCAACCTCTTTAATGAAGGACTAGCCCATTCCATTTCCTCTATTTTATCCAAAATCTTATTTTTTTTAATATACAGCAATGCAGAGTCTAAGTCTTCAAAAATTCCAGGGCCATCAGGTAGAAAGATTTTTAGTTTGGCAGGAAACAGAAGGTAAGTTTTAAACTGTGCTTTCTTAAGCTCTCTTATTAATGGCAGAAAAACTTTTCTTTTAGTTATTACCAAGGAAGAATAGTCATTGTCAAAACGCACAGTTGCCTCATTAATTTTAACAGGTGCTTTAGCCCATGCAGATTTAAGTACCATCTCTTTGTCATAGGATGATAGAAATCTAACTATAACTGATCTAGGATACTTTTTGTTAGAGTTAAAATTAGATATGGATCTATGGGCTCTTTCAATACCAAAAGAAAATGCTTCTGGCAAGTCTAAAGTTTTGGGAAGCCATGTATTTAAAAAAGAAGTAATATTGTTACCTTCTATATTTTCTGGCAGTCCAAAAATCCTAATATTATTGCACCTAGATCTATTTTCCAGGTCATCAAGTTTAGTTTGTAGATGTGTGTTCTGCTTCAGCAAAAACTCAATGTTAATTTCTTCTTCCTGGATTCTATTCTCCATGTCATTAACAGTCTCTTCTATGCCTGTAATCTGAGTCTTCTGTTGTTGCAAGTCTAGATGTAACAAATCTATTTGTTTTGTAGTTTTTTCTATGAAGTTATCAATTTTAGTATCCAGTTTGTCCATTTTGGTAGTAAGTTGCTGAATTGTAGATATCAGAGACTGAAGCTCTTTCTTGATGCTGGAATCTTGAGAATTTGTCTTACTGGAACTCATTTCAAACAGAGAAGCTGACAAAGAAATTTCCAAAGTGTTTTCTGACAGGAATATTATTGAAATTTTCTTTCTTTTTTTTGATATTAGTCAAGAAACTGATATTCCAAACGTATTTAGAAAGAAAATTACTTCATAAATTAATTTTTAAAGTAATTATTTCCTGTCAGTGCTGTGAAATTGGTGGAGCTGAAGAAATCTGCTGCTATCCTGTGTTCATCCTTGGCCACACCCCCAAACTTCTAATTTTTATACATTGTTGCATTATTTTTAATTGCTTCATTTATTTATTTTTTGCTTAAAATATTTTATTAAATATTTAAACTGATCAGAAGGAATATCAAGACTTGAAATATAATAAAATAACGAATAAACTGGAACATATTGTTTATAAATGAAAAAAAAAAAAAAAAAAAACAATACAACTATTTACAATATATGCATTTTTGATGAGTGACAAAACAGCAACTTTCTCTTTTGTATGCACAAAATGTAAGAGCAGCAATTTCATTAGTCACAAAGCAATAACATCTATAACATGATCACTTTTAAGGATAATTAAAACATTTTTACTCAATAGATGTTTTGGTAAGTCAATACAACACTTACAAGTGTGAACATGCTGCCACATGAATTGTACATATTTCTTGCTGTTACTGACACAGAGACTAAAACAGCATACCTATTATTCAATCGCATTTCACTTGAACATAGCACTGTTTCTGATATTTCACTCTGATAGGTCTCATTACTCCACAATGATTTGTATGTTATTCATATTACTTTCTATAAAGAGAGGAGAGAAAGATTTGTAGCTGAGTTTCTCTGAAGCAGACTGTTTCGTATATCACTACATATCTGAGTGGTGCTGTGATAGCTAGAGGTCCTACCTCAGTGCACATGACTGTGTGATATATGCATATTGCTGAATACTGTTCTGTTTCTTACGTGTCATGTTAAAACATGCTGTCACTATGTATCATCTTCATAGGTTATATTAATATTACTTTAATTACCAGGTATACACACATATCACTGTAATATTTAATGACCTAACAGTGTATATGTGTTTTAGCCACATGGATATATAACATGAGGTAATAGGTTCATAGGTGCATAGGTTGGTACTAGGCTATCAGCCCTAGGGCCTATACAAGCCCAGCCATAACGATTCCCTGGCTATTTCTTCCCACACTATTTACTTCCCTTACTTATATAGAAGCATCTGTGTCCTGTATACAGACAATGATACAACTTCTATGTCTACCAGCTATGTATTTAATGTCTTTATTGAACACATATCCAAACTTCAGTCATATATTATCTATGTGTATATTTGCATTAATGTATGGGAGTCCTAACATAAAATTTTAGAGGACAGCAATTCATAAGTATGTTTCTTGGTATTCAGACATCATATTCCTCATGACATACTGTTTCCAAACATGTCAGCTGAGTATAATTATTGTTAGCTATCACTAATATCCAGGATTTAATGATTACACATATTGCTGCACATGTGTGTTCTCATGTTTAAACATCTATGTATGAATGAGATGCTATCTGTATTATATGCATACAATTTAGAGCATTTGGGGTACATTTGCATTTCACAGTTCTACTGCATACTGATGTGGGAATGTCATGACATGTAATAGATTAATGCTTGTACCAACTACATGTTAAAGAGTCCAGAATATATGACTGCCCCCTATCCATTGATGACATTGGATAGGATGTGCTCAGACCTTGAAGGTGGAATCCCAGCCTGAGGAGGAAGGATGGAACTTTGACAGAGAGAGGCCAGGGCCATAATGTGCTGCTGCTCCAGCAGCAAAGTGAAGATATCCTCCACCACCTGCACACAATGACATCAGGTGCCAACTTCAGTAAGTCATCACAAGTACCTTTTGCAACTAGATGCAGACTAGGTTGAGGTGTTTCTTCCAGAACATGCTGATGGTCATGTACAACTCCTTATGAGAGATTGCAACAGAGTTTATCTGTGAGTTCCAACCCATGCAGGGAGGTACCTCCAGAGTAATCACAGTCTTTGAACTCCTTTCTTGTAATGTAGCCAACATAGGTTTGCCTAGCTTACAGTTGTTATTGTCATAACACACATTTATGTACATTACTCCATATGTCAGTTGTGCTTTCCTTGTGTTTGTCATGGCCTGCAGTTATTCTCATGGCACATAATTCTGTACATTACTCCATATGTCAGTTGTGCTTTCTCTATGTTTGCCATGGCTTGCAGTTATTGTCAAAGCAAATATTTCTGTACATTACTCCCTATAGCAGTTGTGTTTGCCCTGTGTTTGTCATGGATTGCAATTATTTTCATGGTACATAGTTCTGAACATTACTCCATATGGCATTTGTATTTTCCCTGGGTTTGCCATGACTTGTAGTTATTGTCACATCAAATATTTCTGTACATTGCTCCATATGGCATTTGTGTTTTCCCTGTATTTGTCATGGCTTGCAGTTATTGTCAAAGCAAATATTTCTGTACATTACTCCCTATGGTAGTTGTGTTTTCCCTGTGTTTGTCATGGCTTGTGGTTGATATTGCCATGGCACATATTTAAGCACATTACTCCATATGACAGTTGTGTTTTCCCTGTTTGTCATGGTTTGCAGTTGTTATTGTCATGGAATATATTTCTGAACATTACTCCATACGGCAGTTATGTTTTCCCAGTATTTGTCATGACTTGCAGTTATTGTCACAGCAAATACTTCAGCACATTTCTTCATATGTCAGTTGTGTTTTTCATGTGTTTGTCATGGCTTGCAGTTGTTATTGCCATGGCAAATACCTCAGCACATTACTCCATATGGCAGTTGTGTTTTTCCTGTTTGTCACTGTTTGCGGTTGTTATTTTCATGGCATATATTTCTGAACATTACTCCATATGTCAGTTGTGTTTTCCCTGTGTTTGCCATGGCTTGTAGTTGTTACTGCTGTGGCAAATACTTCAGCACATTACTCCATATAGCAGTTGTACTTTCCCTGTCACACACTTGCAGTGTACAACAGGCCACCCACCCCATGCCTCTCTGATCCTCCTCAACCTTCCTTTCCCTTCTGCCATCATGTGTGTCCCTCTTCTTTTCCCTCAACAAATCCTTGGGGTGTGTACATCACCAGTTTTTATCATCTACCAAGCAGAATATTCAGAATTATGAAAGTATGCCAAACTGTATGTTCCTTTACTTCCATGATGTTAACATACACCTATATTGCCTGTTATAGTGTCTTGCAGATAAACATGGTTGTGTTGTACTTAATTTAGTTCTGCTGATCTCTTTGCTGTTTGATGGCTGCAATACTCTTATATGGTAATTGTGCAGTGCACCTCATTACATTGCTTAGCAGAGTCGTGTGCTGTACTCAATGTACTGCACAGGGTTGGGATGATATTTTGGACTGTTGCCCATGTTTTCTCCCTTTGTTATCATAATTCCATCACATCTCTATAGCTGTCAAATACTCATTATACAGTGTGCTACAGGACATATAATCTAGTAAATGAACACATCTCACAGGCAGTTTTCAGTCATCCATTGTAGGACAGTAATGTTTCATGATTTTTTTCTCAGCTGATCACATCAGTAAAAAGAAAAAAAAAATCCCATATCTCACACAAGACTGAGATAATTAGTATATTTGCTAAACAGATACAGACAATGGGCCAGATTCTAAAAAAAATCAGGATAGGGAAACCTCTAACATCCTGCTGTGCTATTATGAAACTGAAGTATATCCTCAGACCCACATGTGACATCATCCCAGTCGGTGATATATGTCCAAGGCAATACTTCACAACACCAAGTTACTCAAGTTTTGAGAGTCCTACTATGCTTGGTATAGATCATTGTGCAGTATGCTACGGTAATGAAACCCTTTACTCATTCCTGGCATAGCACATAACTATTCAATGAACTGGGAGACAAACCAAGTCCAGCCAAAGGTGCATAGTGCCACAGATACACCTATTGGGCAGTACATATGATGCAGACAGTGAGCCAGCCTGAAGTACCTATGCTGCATGTATAGCAGTTGGGACTGTATGGCCATGATTTCATCCAGCAGAACATTATCACTGGTACAATAAATGGGAGAGTGCATGCATGTAGGTGACATCACCATCACGCATGTCATTTTTTACCCATGGCCTGGAATGGGCATATTGTGTCACTAGCCCACGAGGGAACAACATCTTTTTTCAGCCATTTCACTTGCGTGAGCTGTACTCACTGACATTTGGGGGATGACTTGTGTACAACCTTATCTAGGATGCACAAAGTCCTTGGCAACCCATCCAGCAGCTAACCCCATAGTAGCAGAGCAGCTCCAACTGTTTATGAAGTTTTCAACTGCAAGTTATCTGATTTCCCTGTATGTACTACCAGCAGTAACAGTTCTGACTTAACAGTAGAACTGTTGCATTTTTCAAATTCACCCATAAAATTTTAACCAACTTTTCTGCTTTTGCATTTTACATTGGTATGGTATGTCAATGTAAATCATTTAAGAGTTTGTTCACTGCAAACCCTGCACATCTATTGGAATTTCACATAGCACTCTGTCAATCTCCATTGGCATGTGCCAAATGAGGACTTGCAAAGCCTTTGATTTTGGAAATGAGTGTGGCATAACTGCTTGGAGATCTTCTTCATCACAGTTCTGTATAATCTGTAAACTCTTGCCTTCACCACCTACAGTAAAAGAGATATTTTTCCAGCATAGTATACAGTGTCTTAAGAACAAAACTACAAAAAGGTGTTTGTATATCCATTGTCCCGGCACTTTGATACCATTTTCAGTGTATTACTACAAATCACAGTCTTCAGCCTGCAGCCAGCAATATGAAAGTCATTGCAATAATAGCTTACTAGTGAAGTTGATTAATTGATTAGTTGACTGCAGTGAAGACTGCTGATTTACTTGTTTTAACTGATTTTGCACCGGTCAAGGATCTACTTTTACTCTGTATATTAAATCAAAACATCTACTAGCTTTGGTGTGTGGGGTTTCTCTTCTAGTTTTCTGTTTACTGTGATGCTGTTTGTTTTTGCTTGTTACATTCATTTTAGATTTGAGAACTCAGTAGCTGAACGGGACATGAGTGTTTGTAGTGTTCTTAGGGGAAATAACCAACCAAAGTATAGCTGAGAAATGCAAAACTCATAAAACAAAATTCAGTGGGACATAAACAATAAGGTGATTTAAAAAAAAGTTGTCACTGCTGGCTATGTAAAACAAGATAAGGTATAAATGGTTTACTCAGACGTAAAGATTACTAGCAATTGCTTGTTTCTACATATCATTTATTTCTCATCATTACTGTGCAACATTTCCACAGTATTATGCAAGTACTTGAGCTCTATTGCACTACTCTCTTACTGTCAGTTTGAATTTTGTTGTTCTGTTATTTAATACGTGCTTGTCTTAAACTATGTTATTGTTTATTGTTCCTGCATATGGCTGGGTGATGGTTGAAAGGGGTCCTCAAACCAATTCACTTACCTAGTAAACAGATGTGAAATATAGATGATTATGAGCAGGTTGCCATTCATAACCTGCTTAATATGTGTTAGAGACATGGATGCCAAGAAATTCACTTCAAGAGCAAGAACACATGCTTGGAGATCTGGTCATAATTTTTTGCAGTGCTTGCATCTTTAAATGCTCCATGTACTACTAGTTTAAAAAAAATACATGCAAGTGTTTTGCCAGATTTCAAAGCCATAAAGCACTCAGTAATAACTGTCAAAAAGGCAGTAGCACACTGTCTTATGTTACACGGTCAGGGATACATTATTGGTACAGGCATCAGGCAGAACCAAGTTTGTTTTTTATTCTGCTGCTGTCATTTTATGGTAAGAACTTACAATTTTAACTACCTGATGTGATACCCGATCTTAACAAGTGAAGTAAGTGGTGCTTAACATTCATTAAGCTTGGGCCTAGTGTTACAGAAATACTTAACTGACTTGTCTTTTTCTGGATATCAGAGCATAATTACGACACTCACTGCACTACAAATAAGTTGGAAATGCCTAAAAAAGTATCAGTATAAACTATTTAAGCAATAACCCATGCCTGGGTGTGGGTAATGCTGGATTTACCCATGGCTGGATGGTTTGGTCATGAGGGCAAAGCCCGAGTGGCCAAACAAAGACAACCATGGGTAAATCCAGCATTACCCACACCCAGAAGTAGATTATTGCTATTATACAATGGCATTGTTTAAGAAAACAAATAGTTACTTTTCTTAAATAATGGCATTGTATAATGCCTCCATGCTGCCCTTCCGCAGCTGTCCGGTATTCTGTGGCAGTTCTGATGTACTGCGCATGCTTACACAGTACATCAGAGCTGTGGGTGGAAGCAACAGAGAAAGCAAGATCTCCGTTGCTTTTTAGAAAGTGTCTCGCTATGCAAAACTCTTTTAATATAGCGAGACACTTTCTAAAAAGCAACAGAGATCTTGCTTTCTCCGTTGCTGTAAGAAAAAAAAAAAAGACTTATACTAATAGAAAAAGTCCGGGTGACCGGACCTTTTTCCATTAGTATACGTCTGATTTACAATGTGCATGCTGACCAATCAGTGTGCACATTTTGGAATATTAATGGCGGGTCGTTGTATAATCCAGTATAGCCACTGTAGAAGGCTCTAATCAAATAGAGAGCACAAAGCAATGATGTAGTCAGATAAACATTCAACCAGTGGACCCCACACTAATAAGTCTGGCCCCAAAGGCATAATGGATAAGGCATTGGTTTTCTAAGCCAGGAATTGTGGGACTGAGGCTACCCTATCTATGATGATGTAATCTTGTGATGTCCATTAGCTTAAATAGTTAAGAAATAAGCCAATGTAAATGTTTCATGAATATGAGTTGGTTCAAATATCAGTGTAGCCTGTTTTTTTTTGGTTGGGGGTTAGTAGAATTGTTAAGGAGTTTACCTCACAGTCACATGGTACAGAGTTTAATTCTCACCTTTGAAAGGGAAATTGGCTAAACTTAAAATGGCTCACAAGGGCAGTTAACCTAGTACTCACCTATGAACCTATGAAAAGTTAATCGTATCAGTGACACTTCAGGAACAGAGTGCATTGTTGTGTGGAAAACTGGCGGAGCCACAAAGTCAATACTGACATATCTGCTTATCAGTAAGCCACTCGCCCCCCTTTCTCATTGTTGTACAGAAATGGGACTCTAACAATTAACAAGGCAACCTGGCTTTCATTAGTAGCTCAAACACTGTAAGATCCAGGCAGGGGGGGATGAAAATGAAGCAGTTTTGCAACTTGCCCAGTCCTGTGGAAGATCTGTGTCCAGCCTGCTGTAATATCAGATCCCAGTAAAGACAAGAGAACACCATGCAGTGGATAGACCATGGATCTGTGCTAAGCTACTGCAGGGCTACTTCAGCAGTAATAACCCAATGGGGCATAGGCTCCTTCGAAGGCAATATGTGACAGTGTGCATATCTACTCATTAGAAAAGGGGGTATGCAGGGCCTTGTATTTGATGACAACCATCAATGGGTGGGCAGTTAGGACTTGTATATAAAACCCATTGTGGCTACATATATAATAATGTTGTCTTACAGCTTCCCCCCATGAGAAGAAAATAAGCAGACCAGTTGGCTACAAGGGGTTGATGGTAATCAGAGAACACGGGAAAAATAGATAATATAAATAAAAGAAAGCAACAGCTGAAACAAAGATCAAACAAGTAACAGTGAGAACAAAGAAAAAAATACAAAGTACACACACACACACACACACACACACACACACACACACACACACGCACACGCACACGCACACACACACACACACACACACACACACACACACACACATACACACACACACACACACACACACACACACACACACAAACACAAAGATACTCTTCTTGTAAAGACTAAATAGAAAGGCTAATTAACAGTATGCTAATTGCTATATATTTGTGATATGGAGAACATGTTTGAGTAAGATACATCAAGGCCTGCATGCATGTGGCAGTGTCTGTGCTAATACAGTTTCTTATATGCAAAAACTATGTGCATATGTCTATGTAGAAGTATTATGTAGGAGTATCATTGCAACAAAGCCAATGTAGAAGATTTATTGGAAGTAAATGTGATGACCCACCACTGCCAACCAATATGTGACATGGATATCCCACCTCCACGCCAGTAATCAAAAAGCCTCAATCCTCACCACTGGTACCTGTGGAGGGATGTTCACTGTAAGGATAACAGGCACACACACAGTATTTCCAGATGCATCTCTCTGCATCAAGTGCAATTTCCCTTAAGAGCACACAGAGACCACAGTCAGTCCGGGCCTGGTTTCTCCTACTTTACTCCAGATTCCGAGTAAGACACCCCACTGGCACAGCTATAGAATTGAGTCCTTATCCAGGGTTCCAAGCCAAGTCCTCCAACACTCTCTCTCTCTCTGTCCAACTAGTGCTTTATGCCCCTGCCCAAGCAGCTGACACACACACTCTTGGAGATTTGGTTTTCACACACACACATACACATGGGAAAGGCTAGCACAGGTCTACTAACTGTACCCCCTTTTGCCCAGACTATAAGGTTGTTACCACTGCCACCAGAACCCTTTGAGAGCTACTTTTAGGATCTTAACAAAGGGTGTCCAATCGTACTGTGTATTGTTAATATTAATACAAATGGTAGTTTGACCAAGAGCAAGGCTGTTAGGAGTGGCCCACACAGTGCACCAAATAAATGTGCAAGTACTTCCAAAACTTAAATATCTTTACAAAGATGAGCTAAATATATTTAATAATAAATAATAAAAGAACAAGAAAATACTAAGTGTATATTCTCAGTGACACGAATAACTATTTAAAGCAACATTGCAGAACAGGCTCAGACAAATAAAGAAAAACATCTAAAGTAAGCTTCACTATACCTGACTGTAACTAAGCAAATTGCTATACCCCAATAACTTACATAACAGAGCAAGGCAGATGTGGTGAATGGTTCTTATTGTTGTTGTCAGGTCCAAGACAGAATGCAGAATGCTCTGTCTCACTGAGAGACTTCTCAAAATAACATCTAAAATATTACTGCTGGGATAGCTTGCAGAATGGCATTATTTCTGGTCATCTGACTTCTACTTCCCAGGCAAACCATTGGTGGCAGCTGGCAGCATTTAGCATCTACCTGTAAAAATACACAGACAAGGGTTTTTGCTCAGATCTTTGACAGGTACTGGAAGTCATAAAACAATTGCATTCCCTCATGATTCTAAAGTACCAATTAGTTTGCCCAAAAGACAATACAGAAATCTTCCTAGTACAGACTTTGTTTCTCTAGCTGCATTGAAACCTGAAAGATAGCCTCGTTATGGCCTAGCCTATAAAGTGATTTAATTTCAAATATTTTTCTAAAGTTTGCTGGACTGAGGTTAACCCTCCAGCTTCCTCTGTTAACAAATACATGTAAACAGTTATAATAGTGCATGTATATTTCTGTTCTCTTCCAGTAGGGCACACTGTGGATACATTTTAAGCATAAGCACTTTACAAATACCTTTTCAACACAAACAACTATAGAAAGCAGTTTGATATACACATGACATACAGTTTTAATACATTTGTAACACAGACATCTTGTATAAATCATTTTGATATTCACCAATGGCATATAATTATTTAAAAATTCCAGCTTGCCATGCTGGCAGTAATCTGAAATGGATAGCACCCTAGACTGTAAGAATAAGAATACTAAAAATTCTTAAGCACTGAAATATAACTAATTATCAAGGACAGGAAGCAGATGCTGATCTCATAACTACACAGAATTCTTGAAGGGGCAAAAAGAGTCACAAAACATTCAACTTTGCCTTTCCCACTCTAGTAAACTAAAACATACCATGCATGCTTGTTTCTTTGGTAAAAAAATCAAAATAGCTCTGTGTACAGGGTATCCCCATGCTGGCAAAATAAGCATAAAGTCCAGAAGGACAGAAAAAGAGAGAGAGGGAGGAAGAAAGTGTAAGTCCTTCTGATGAAAATGGCAGAGTTCCTGAAAGGTAGAGTTATCATGAGACACAGCTTTTATAGCTCTGTGCAGTAAAGTGTAGATGTCAGCAACCATAAATGAACAATATATTTTAGCCTTGGATCAAAGAGTCCAAAAATATATGTGTCTACATTTCACTTTCCAGTAGTGGAAATAACAGTTATGTGGCACATTCCTGTATGATCACCACCTCAAGCTATAAGAACTCAACTAACATTGCCACCTTTTGAATGCCCACTTGTTCTAGTACATGTATATGTGAAGGACTGATAATGCAGCTTTGACACTTTTGACTTTTTTCTTTAGGAACCTATAGAGCAAATGCATTTTCCAACAGTTTGAGAATGTTGGGAACATCTGCATACACTGTCAGCAACTCTATAGATATCTTTGGGAGATGTCAAATGTATCACCCAGCAGCCACGTGGATAGCTCATGTGGATAATATAAGTTCCAGATGATAGTGAGTAACACTAGGTCATTCCACTCTTTCACATTTGTGAAAGATCATCTTATCCCCATCTTGAAAGGATAAAATCACAGTTATGAGTTTGGCATAATTGGTCTTGGCATATAGGTCATGGGGTGAATCACATTTCTTCCAATTTGCATTCTACTTCTAGATGTGTATTGAAGGTAGACATTCAATGATATCTGGTAGTGATATGTGCATTGCACTAGCTTTTATATCTCATGACATGGTAGCTGTTATAGCTCGTTGACATATCTCATTAAATATGACTTCACATATCCTGTTGGTTATATAGGCCTGAACCATAAAAGTGGAAATGTCTTGTTATTAACTCCTAACTTGCATGCAGTTAGAACATCTTGTCATTTCCTTTGCTTTTCACATTGAAACACAGCACCCGTATACACAGCTTGATCTCTTTTTCAAGATAGTGCTGTAATCCACCTAAGAGCAGTCCTTCTTTCGTTGTCTGTGTTATATCTTTGATATATGTGTCATGCTATGAAGATCTTCTATGAGCACTGCTTTGTGACTGTTTGTAATCTGCCAGTGGGTATGATCCATGACTCAGCTTGCAGAAATATGTGAGCATGCTTGCAACAACAGCCCCTGTCTGTATTAGCATTCCATTTGGAACCTCATCTGCAGAGTATTAGAAGGGCACTAGTATAGAATCTAGTACATAAACTGTACTTTATATACGGGCAGTAACGTGGGAAGTTTTGCACATTGATAAACCAAGCCTGCTGCAGTTTGTAGATGTAGATGTCTGTAGGCAGTTAGCATCCTTGTATATCATTATATACCCTTGTTTAGAGGTAGACATATAACATGCACATGTACTGACTGACTGGTGTTGTCATACCATTTGTGTGGGAAGCTTCATGTAGGCAAAGTACAGTTGTCTGTGATTTGTCATCCTGCTTAACTAGGCTGGGGTTTATATGTCTAGCTATACTAACATTTTATGTTTTAGTTTTTGGCACGTTTATTCTCTCTCTACTGCCATCATAAGTTGTAAAGAATGGTTGACATCTTTGCCTTCATTAGGTCAGGGTATGTAATTTAGTTTTCATAATTTATTTACATTAGCAGTAGCTGCACTGCAGCAAAACAAAACGATGTATTGTGATCCAAAGCACACACACATATATCAGAATCTTGGCATATGTCCTAATATGCCAGGGTGCAATGGTTCTCATATTTACAAACATTTCCTACACTTGATGAGATATTCTACAATTTTAAGCAATTCATGTGCAACCCTCTTACTGGGGAATGAATGTTTTATGAAATGGTGATTCCATGAAAAGTACAAATTAGAATTCCATTTTTATCTGGGTTCTTTACATGTTTGCTCTATTCTAGAGAATATTGGTCTATTAGGCTTTCTGCTTTTGTCATGTTGTAAGTAACTGACTGTTTTAAATAGAATACTAGGAGATCTTGAAAACATAATTTGTAGCTACCATTCTACCAAAAATGATAGTTGAAGTTCTTCATATTTCTTTAGGTGTTGTTTGTACTTTAGTTAGTTGTACCATGTTGATATCCCATGGAATCACATCAGCTCATGTGAAGGAGTGAAAGTTTTGCAAACTTTTTTTTTCAAAGCTGAAAAAGTGATCTGTATGCAAAGTTATTGTTCAGTTGATGTGATTAAGTTTTGAAACAGCTTATAATGAAACAAAAGAAAGAGAAACATGAATACAAATATGAGCACAACCTGGATATTTCTAGAAGTAGTGACAATGGAGCTATGGATTCATTATTATAGGGGGTATAAAAGATACAGTATTCAGGGGTTATTAGGTCATTCACCTACATTCCTCAGGCAATAATTAACATCATGGATCAGATTAAATGTAAAGCAGAATGGTAAATGTCAACAGATCAGATAGTAAAGATCTTCATACAATGAAGCAAGATTTAGCTAGACGTAAATTAATCTATGACTCATAGAAAAATGCACACATATATCAATGAAAAGTGAAGTCTACATTTGCCACTAAAATGGTTGATATTGCAAATGTTTTAACTATTACTTAATTAAATTTTCATTCCCAATAGGAAAGTATATGTAAATATTACTGTTACTCACAGCAAACAGAACAAAATTGTTTCTTGCTTCTCGATTAATGAAATCTGTAGAATAAAAAAACAGTTTTAAGGTAGACATGTTGCAGTGCATTATAGGTATAATAGTATGCATTATAATATTTAATATACAAATAAGACTATTACTATATAAGTGAAGAATCTGAAATTTCAGCACTTTGGAATAGAAAGTATAATGTATTCTATACTGAAAAAAATAGTAAAAATATTATTCATTAGCAAGGTGGAAAGCATCATTGTTTTACAGGCAGATTGAAATGTTGACCTTTCCAAAGAGGGAAGTTACAGCAAATATTTTGAAGAATATCTAGTTCAAAAATAGACTTGTCTAGACACACAGTTTGATCGAATGTAACACAATGACCTAATGTTTCAAAGAAAATTGTTTTAATGTTGCTTACACTGTGGTTATAGAGGTCTCTCAGTGCTTTAAATGTACAGTGAATACAATAATGGCTGTTCATGATGAACTAACCAAGATCTGATAATAGAGCTATTGTACCTGAAGATGATGGAGTGAACATAAGATGAAATTAGACAGTGAAAAAGTGGTTGCTTAAAGACGGAAGATAAAATCCCCGAGACTATGGCAAAATTTTATTGTTTCTGTTGTCTATGTTACAAGAATGGCTATCTCAGAATTCTGAGAAAAAAACATATTTCAATTGACATGTCCTTGAAACATATTTTTCTTTTTTTCACAGTGGAAATGAGATTAACCCTCAGGGCTTAGCATTTATGGTATGCAGTGTAAGCAAGGAAAACAGAAGTCCTGTTTTCTTAAAGTTATATTTTTTCAATCAAATCAGACATGTCAGTAAGGTATAACATCGTTAACTTATCTAAATTTTATGTATTTATTTCCTGCAAATAAAAGGTTTAGTTTTATCAGAATAAAAGTCAACAGTATTGCAAGTAAATGATAAAATATTATCAATGCTAAAGTGTTATTTTGTAAAGAAGGATAACATCATCTAGCTTTTAAACATCTACAATAAAAGTTAACAAAAAGTACTAACTGTGCTGGCAACTTTGCATAACTGAACAGAATGCCACTGTTACCATAAAAGAGAAAAGGAAAACTCTCTCTGACCATATTAATGACAATATTTGGCAAAACATCTGCTCTGTGTTTAGGAAAATAAGATCTCACAAACACTAACCCCCATATTCACTAATCTTCTGTGCAGGATTGGTTTAGTCCTGCATGGAAGCGCCTGTTTAGGAGAAGGATGGCAGCAAGCCATGCATATTAACAAGACGCTCTGCCCAAGCTCCTAGGCTTACAGGGAGCATGTACAAGTGCAGGGGGCATGTCTAAGAGCAGAGCTCTCAGAATAAACATGCCCCAGCAATGTAGAACAGCAGAAGGTGTTAAGAAATGAGCGAGATCACTCACAGGTGTCCGCATATCCCCACCAACAATCCCCCATGTGTACAACAGCAACAGTACATATAAATTAAAAGAAGAAACCCATTTATTTATTTTTTAAAATCCAAGTACAGCTAACCGTAGGTGCGCGGGTATGTCCTTTGCTTAGCTACAGTTATAACAGCTTAAAAGTCTGAAGAGGATAACAAAGGAGATATATGCAAATGAAGCAGCACATCAATAGTGTAGTGGGCAGTGCATTCCCCTAACGAGCAGGCATTCCCATTTCAAATCCCATTACAGCACAGTCTATTCTCCATGGCAAAGCACGTTATAATCAATATTTATGTTGCAAAACCCACAAAAAACATATATTTATGAATTGGAGGAAATGCACATGTGAAGTGTCAGTGTCATAATGAATAAAGCACTAGTAAGCAGGTTTAAGCACAAATAAGCAGTAGTGCACATAAATAAGCACTAGTAAGCATATTTAAGTGCATTTGCATGGGGGTAAGCATTGCTTACAAAGATTAAGCAAAGTAAAAGCTAACTGAGTGTAAGAAACTGTATCCGAAAGTAAGTACTACTTAGCTTCGTGTAAACCCATGCAAACCCGCTTACAACTGATTTAACATGCCTTAACCACTCTGTATCCAATGGCCCATGTTCTGCCCAGCAACAAAATAAACAGCCTCTACAAGTCTTGAACCCAAGACCCTATACACATAGTAGACAACCACTAAGCCATCATAACAGCACTGAAGGCTGAGGTTTCAACAAACAAGTCCTCACAATAGGAAACCAAACTAACATGTGAAAGGAATATATGTACAGTGTGATGTTGTATAACCTGCAGCATAACATAAATATGCAAACTGGAGTACTTCAGTAAGGCCAAATGTGAGGTGTTTTTCTAATAAATTGTTGAAGTTCCCAGGAACCTATACAGTGTATGTACACATGAATCACAGATACCAGGCACATATACAACATGTACAGTACCAAAATCCAGTAGCACCACCAAAAAATGCTCCAATACACAAATTAGAAGAAAACAAAAATGAGCATAACACCATAGACATAAAACTGGAACTTTAATACAACAAAAACAAGAACAGGATAAGTGCTTTATGCATGTGCCTTCCTCAGATCCTGAAAACAATTCCTACACACAACTATTTAAGAACCAGCTAACCAATCTAGCTAAAAGGCAATTAAGCAACTGAGCAATTAAAAAATGAAGCAATGAAACATAGCAACACTTACTCCCCATTTGCATAGTGCACTTGTAACAAAAACATTTTTTAAAATAACTTAGTTGTGTGTGGAATTGCTTTCAGGATCTGAGGAAAGCACATACCGAAAGTGCTTATCCTGTTCTTGTTTTTGTTGTATTAAAGTTCCAGTTTTATGTCTATGGTGTTATGCTCCTTTCTTGTTTTCTTCTACATATATAACATGTAACAAATAATAAATCAATGTCAAAAGGAAAATATAATGCAAATTAAATATTAAGCAACACTAAGCACTGCACAGATCAGCTTAGTTGGGGTAAGAAATGTGTAGACCGTCTAACTCAATCTGCCCAGTGGTATGCCCCTTTAAGCAATGCTAACATTAGGTAAGCAGGTGTGCCCATAGCATAGCCTTTTCAAAAACCATCCAATCATGGGAAAATGTGGGAAATCAGGCATATTTAAACCCCACAGCCACCAATAATTCCCATAACTGGTTGCAGCTCCCTACTGTAGGCAGAATGGCTGGCATTGGGGAAGGCACACAATTTAGAGCGCAGTGCTGCAGCACCCAGGAGACCAGATTCAAGGTATGGCTCCTGGTAAAACACCATGAGGAGAGACTACTGCAGGGCCAATACCAGGGCTCTCAGTATAAAGTGGAGGCCTGGGACAGTCTCGCCCTTGATCTCACCAATGCCCCTGGTATCCCCTGGACTGGTGAGCAGGTCAGGCATCACCATGCTGACCTGTAGCAGCAGAAGGGTGATTTCCTGGACCGGTGGATCCAAGAAGCAAGGCAGATGGCCAATGCCCCAGCACTATGTACCGATTCTACTATGTAGATAATGATTGCCTAGTTTGTGTATACAATGGATACTTAATGCCTAAATATCACTGTATTTCTCTGACAGCTGCAGATAAGCAGGCTGCAAACCAGAAAGCCCATGCTGCTAGGCTGCAAAGACTGTGTTGTGAGGCAGGTTAGTAATATTCCTGCATGTACTGTCATAACAAATAAATATAACAGTTCTGGAAAGTGTTGTACCAGTAAAGAAGTGTATTGTGTATGGGATGTACTGAATAAACCAGAAAAATGTCAGGAAGACTGTCATATAGGTTGCGTGGAAATAAAGGTGTAATATCTTCTGAATAAAAGTATAACCCCTGGAGTGCATGTGTACATCTTGCTTTCTTATGTTGTTGTAGTGTTGCATTCTATAAATAGTACTGTTGTATTAACCTGTGTTCCCACATTGTTGAATGCAGTTAAAATGTGTAGGAATTTCAGAATAACAATGTTGGAAGTCCCAAGAGGTCAGTCATATAGAACAATTGAGAGAGACTTAGACAGAAACCATTGGAATGTTTTCCATCAAATCCCTGATAGCACAGTATACTGTGATGTCAACTGCAGCATTTTTACCACATACAGTAAGGGTTTGAATCCCGGTAGTGGTAGTAAGTTGTATGCATAATCATACCCCACAACTGTACAGATTTTGCAAAAAGTTTCAGATAGAAAGCTGTATGCATAATTAGACCCAACAACTGTACAGACTTTGCTAGAATGTTCAGATAGTACACTGTAAGCATAATCATAACCATCAACTGTACAGACTGTGGCAGAGTGTTCAGGTAGTAAGCTGTATGCATAGTCATACCCCTCAACTGTTCTGATCTGTCCAGCATGTCCAGATAAATGGCCCAAATCTGCTGCTCGGTAACCTGTTCCCCTGGCAAATCAGTGTGCTGATCCAAGAAATGTAGGCAGCTTATACTGACATATAATGGATAGTCAGACCTGAACATAAAAAGAGAATGTATATGGAAACAAACTGTCATAGTAGCATCTCACCCAAAGTGTATGACAGCTATTCCAAAATATGTCACATTAACACCTGCATCCTGTCAAGGTTTGACCAGAGTGTGTGCAATAATGTATGCAGTATGTGTATAACATCAACATGGAATCTTGGAATATGTGTAGTATTTGTCAGGTAATGTTAACAAATATTTTCTCCACAGCTATAACAGGTAAGAGGTATAGACAGTAGGTGCAACACAGGTCATGTATATACTTGTCTACAAGCATGGAATCCGGAGTATGTGTAGAAATTGTCAGGTAGTGTTAACAATGATTTTCTCAACAGGTATAACAGGTAAGAGGTATAGACTATACGTAAGAGACAGTCCACACATATACTAATCTACAAACATACCATTGTACAAAGTAAGGACATTGGGTAGTGTAATAATACATGCAAGGGACAGATCACTGCAGTGACTAAGAATGTTGTGAAAACTACAGGGATATATTAGTTGTTAACTGACCCCTCTCTCTCTCACCTCCTCCGTATGTGCAATAATAACCTTATTACACACCTCAATGGGTACGTGTACACTCCAAACTATTGTTGGGACATATGTCCTATTGGTTTATAAATATTCACATTTGGTTCTATGCATTTGTCATGTTAAAATACTCCCATATTGGTGGCCTGTTCCCATCAATGAAACCTGCATGCTGTTTTAATGGCCACTGTTGTCCTATATATGCATGTGTTCTGCTTGATCTGCAACTGTTGTAAACTGGTGTCTTGGGTTAATGGGAATACCTATGCATGCTGTTATAGTTAATCCTGAATGCTGTTGACTATGGCTAACTGACATCTTTCTTAAAACAGCAACACCATAGCTCGTATGGGAAGGCCGGTCCCTGAGGACCCACCTGTGCCACCTCAGCTGGCCATGGCACTGGGCACCAGCACGTCTGGGGCCCAGCCTGGGACATCCTCCTCCATTGGCTCTGCACCACCTTCAGGTGGATCCACTGGAGGGGATGGGGCTCAACCACCCCTGGGAATGGGGGTGGGGAGAGTTACCTGTCATCCGCCATCAGGTCCTGGCCATGGTGCGTAGGGAGCTCAACAAGGAGATTTGAGGCCAGCTACAATAGCTTGAGGGCCGTGTGGTCCAATTAGAGGGTGAGCCTGCCCCTCCTATCCATCCCTGAGCACAGCCAACTTTGGGGCCATGAAGGTGCAGTGGTGACTGCCCATGGTTGGGGACCTCAGTCCCACTGTTTCCATTTGGGGGCTCATGGGCTTTTGACTTCCAAACACCCCTCCCCATCCAAGGTGTTTACCCCCCACATGTGTCATATACCACCACTGTATGCATCTCATTTGTCTTGACTGTTAACCTACCAAACCTACCTCCCCAAATATACCTACTACTACTCCTCAACATCCCACTCTCACCTGAAAAAGAAAAAAGTGCAATCTGTTCGCAAAATAAATCTCGCCCCATATATAGCTTTCCATTTCGCACACCTGTCCACTGGATACATGTAATCTAGTCTAATTGGCATCACAACTTATTATTGTTGCCCTCACCCCTCACCCAGGGGGTTGAGTGTCCAAATCTACCTCCAAATTCAGTGTATATACACAGATGTTGCTGTAGAAGAAATGGGCAGCTATGGACCTTCCCTACACCCATCCTGCACATCCCTAGCAATTTTCCCTGCTGTCTTTCCCTTTTTGTGCCCCTTTTTTACCACTTTTCTATCCACACTTTTTTCTTTTATTTTAAAGAAATTAGCGCAGGGGTAAGTGGGAGTAAGCACTGTTAAGCAGCAGTAAGCAGGTTTAAGCTTGTTTGCATGGCAGTAAGCAATGCCTACACTGGTTAAGCAATGTAGACGCTAACTGAGTGTAAGAAGATGTAACCAGAAGTTAGCAATGCTTACCACCACACAAACCCACTCAAACCCGCTTACAACTGCTTAAAAGTGCCTTAATCACTCTTCATCCAATGTCCCGTGTTCTGCCCAGCAACAAAATAAATAGCCTCTGCAAAGCTCAAACCCAGGACCCTGCACACCATAGACAAAGTGATTTACCACTAAACCATGCAAAATATAAAGAAATCTGATGTTTTCAGAAACATAGCATCCAGTCCAGGCATGCAACAGTACAGAGACTGTATACCAACATCTAGATGTATGTATGTGTAAATATATTAATATCAAAACAGATACAACATATCTATATATGTAGATATATATATATATATATATATATATATATATATATATATATTTCTAAAACTATATACATATATATTAATATATATGAACATATATACATGCAAATGCCTACATCGGCACATATATTTGTCTACACCTATATGTTTACATATACACAGCAAGTTACATATGTGTACACAGATACATATCTATGTAGGTATATACAGACATAGTTATATATATGTAAGCAAATATATATATATATATATATATATATATATATATATATAGTCCATATGACTTGATGGCTGTTCATTTTTTAGTGGAACCTGTTTTTTTTTGTCGACAGTTCATTTGATCTAACTATATATATAAATTCTATATATATATATATATATATATATATATATATATATATATATATATATATATATATATATATATATATATATATATATAGGAACAAATGGCCATACATCTGTAGATAGCAATGGCAGATTAACAAAAACACATATGTCCACTTGCACCGTTAATGGGGAAGAGAGGCCTCACACACTATATGTCTTATACGAATAGGCATCCCACCCCCACAGCCAAACACGTCTGCCCTGCAATACACTACCAAGTGTTGCAGATCCCATAACCAGGACCTGACATGACATGGACACAAGATGTTAACAGTACTACATCCCACCTGTATGATGTCAGGCTGGTATTGGTAACATATCATGCAGTACAGTCTGCCTCCCATAGGAAATGTAAAATGTGGAAGCCATCAACATCCCCAGGATACAGATACACAGACACAGATATGCAGATGCAGATATACATACACATGCAGATATATGTACAGTAAGATACATATGTAGAAGGTGCACACAATATGGAACAGCCACTATGCCTACAGCTAATACCTGAACAACTGGATACTGTATGGGCCACCCATACAAGTGACAATTGCTGCCTGCAACATATACCCACAGCGAGGTCATAGGAAAAAACACTGCACACAGGTTTAGGTTTGCAGAAATGGAAAACTTTTAATTGTGTACTACTACAGTTCTATACTCTATGTCATATAGCTGTTCAGACACTGACATACATATAAACAGAGTAATCCAACTGTGAAACAGTTATACTAATACAGTAGTCATAGGTTCATAGATTAGTACTAAGCTAATGGCCCTTGCAAGCCATTTTAAGCCTAGCCAATTATCCCTTGTGAGACTCAAACCCTGCACCTTGTGTTTGTAAGGCAAACACCTTAAACATTGGGCCACCCTCTCAACCCCCAAAGATATATGGTGCTGTAAAGCCACAGACGTGATACAGATCTCTCCTTATAGGTTCATAAATTAGTACTAAGCTGACTGCTCTTGCCAGCCATTTTAAGTCTAGCCAATTATCCCTTGTGAGACTCAAACCCTGCAACTTGTGGCTGTAAAGCAAACATCTTAACCATTAGGCCAGCTCCCTTAGTCTGGAAAGGTTCACAACTGTTGCTTTCTAGGCCAAGCCCTTCAAATTGTACAATAGTGAGGACAGAATGGGCCACAGGATACCAAACAATCAACAGTATGTAATGCAGGTGTATAGTTCAGCAACTTCTATCTACACTCTGTTTAAAAGCACTAGGTGGTAAAGATGTCATGGGACCAGATGGGTTGTAACTGTTACATAGCAAGGCATAACTGACACCATCGCAAGCACACTGCCAAACAGAATACTCTGTATGGCAGGAGGCAGTACGCTTGCATTAACCCAGTTTATGTAAGTAATGTAAATATAGGTGAAGTATACGCTACTGTACATCCAGATACCATAAGGCAGCTCACCCCTGATGCCCCCACATTTTGTAACAGCCTAGGTCATTTATGGTGCTCCCCCAGCTCAATAATACAGGGCCATATACCACTGTTACTTACACTGGCCTCTGAAGTGCATAAGAGCACACAAGTATTGTGTAGGTGATGCCCACACATATATGGCCCCAGTCCCACTGTATGTGTGGGGGATACAACAGCATTGGACTGATGGCAGCAATGGCAGTGTGATATACTCACAGCCCATTACAGAACAACCCCTGACAACATGTCATATGTGCAAAGCTTGGTATGTAGGTGGAGGACAGAGGCTGGAACACAGGCACAAATGTGGAAAACTGTTGCCATACACTAAGCAAGTTGCTGGTGTTACAGGATAGTCTGCAACATACCCTTAGTCATGGAATTGAGGTTAGAAACAGAAATGGATGTAGCCATGTACTGATAGCACTAAACACACACACTGCCAGTGAAATATCTGACACAGGACCTGTGTGGTGGACAGACAACACATGACAGGCACACCTCTGACCACCAAGAGGATAGGCCCACAGTTCAGAGCTATGCAGACAGACTGCATTCCAAGGTAAACTAGTATGTACACACACACACACCCTGTAACACCACTACTATACAAAGCATTACACAACTCCATTCACACTCTGTCTGTAGTTCCTGAACCTCCTACAAATATGTAGCTGCCCTGAATATGTTGGTTCTCCTGTAAGAGATATTGCTACCTGCTGTCTGTAACACTGATGCCCACACACAGAAAGGATGTCCATCACACAGGAAATGTAAAGGGACCATGCCCGCATGATGTAGGGGTTTAGAGTAGGTGGTTGCCATGACAGTGGTGACTGGAAGTACTACACATGTGTAATCATATATATATATGGCTCTCTGGATAATAATATGTACATATATTTCCGCCATATGTCCTGGACATGGAATGTAGCCCTACACCAGCCTCTATAGTCCCACAGTCATAGTGCAAGGGGATGTCAGGTATGTATAGCAGGTATATTAATAGACTATTTACTGCCATTGGGATTGTCTTCACAGACATGGTGTGTGTTGGAGGTCACATCTGCTTATAACATGTGTGCCATTGGCTACTGACAGACATCCTAAGGACATCACAGTAAAGTACTGCTGCTAGCACGTAATGTACCTGTGGACTGTAGCAGAGATATTGCCAATATATGTGAACATTCTGACACAGTCTGTACAGTCCAGAGGTATACACATAACCCCTTAGTGCTAAACATAAGTACCATGCCTGACAATACGGATGTAGGCAGCCATTTAAATAGGTATAACATAACGACTGGAATACATTTGCCACCATAGGTTATGCATTCACACACCCCTGATTGTCCTGACACATAATAACTGCTGGTGCAGGGGTGCCATGGCCATATAATACCAACTAGATATTGACATACATTTGTACAGCATACCACTGCTCTGTCTGACATACATGACTGTTAAGGGAGGCCAGGCAGCAGTACATCTGGCAAGTATCTGCACATGACATCTCACTGGGCAAGTACACTAAGCTGCTAGACATGTAACAATGCACTGTGCAGGCTACAGGCAGACTGTCTCAACACTGGCCTACATCTCCTATGGGGGGATGCACATGTACCGGCATATATAGCAGGCTCTACAGGCATGTCACAGCACAGGGTGAGATACACCTGTGTGAAAGTGCATAACCACAACCAATGTAAACACAGCCACAGCCACATATGTTAAGCTAGCATAATATAACAGTATATGGACTATCTGTTCGACACCATACTCATATGTACCACTCACAGACTGACCCTACATATACTGGTCTGCTACACAGTTTGGTCTGATGGCTGTCTGTGGTATGGGACATGTGTATGTAAGGCCCTGCAAACATGTACGCCAATATGGTACCATACAGTGGAGCAGCATGTAACATCAGATAGGACAGAACCTAGAACAATTACATCTTCCACAGTCTGTACACAGGCTAAAGTACATACTAACAATACACACACTGTCGACATTCACCATAAGTACACAGACCTCAGTACTGTACAAACATCCACAGAATGTCCAGGTTATGTTATCAAATATAACCCCAACTGTACATAATGTGTAGCAGTCTGATATCTCACTGGCTTGTTATCAGATATGATGACACTAATTATAGTGTACAGCACATATGCAACACTTCATGCACGACATATGCACACAGATTGACAGAGTTATGGCTGGAAGCACATACACAGGGCCAGTAATGAGATGTTGCTGTGACAACCTCATACATTTACTGTTGTAACAGGGTTTGTTGCAGCATATGTCCTATGAGTGATATGAAGCCAGTAACTGTCACAGATTTCACCATCTACAGACTGCAATCCTCACACTATCTTCTGCAGTCCACAGATAGATGCTCCGTGGGTAACACATGAAACCAAAGGCACAACACACTGCCCTGTCTGCAGATGACCCTGCAGATAGGGATTCCTCATAAACATGGAACTGACATGGCAGGTATTGAGACAGGTAGGACAGTCATATCTACACACACACTGTTAAACCAACAGTACTCCAAATGCAGTATAGCAGCACTTACAGTCTGTAGTCAGGTCAGGCACATCCCTTTCCTCTGTGTGTTGCCCTGTTTCCACAGTGTATGTTGTTAGAGGCAAATCCCCAATCCAGCAGAGATGCTGTGTGCCAAACAACAGATCTAGTTCCTGCTCACAGTGAATGAAAAGGGTCAACACCAACATGATGTTCCTAGATATTGGAGTGTGTTTCCATACAATTGGCTATGGGAATGTTACCACAGCTGTTCCACATACAATCAGCTAGGGGAGGGCTGCAATTCGTGCGGAGGCCATCAGTTGATCATGAGAATCACTTAAAATACACATGCTGCTGCCAAGCAAAGTAGGTGTAGGGCTCCACATCCACCAGCGAGGGGGTGGGAGAGGCAGACAGAGGCAAAGACAAGTCAGGGAGGGGTGGGAGAGTAAAACCTAAGCACATTTGTGTCGCACAACTACCAAAACAAGGTATCAAACCCCTGATGACTATGTAGTGCTATCACAGTTCTATGCAGTTATTAGAAGCACCACATGGGCTACCTGTTGTAGAGTCTACAGAACATATATGTGATGATGACTGACATCTGCAACAGGGATCCGGTAGCTATACATTGGGTGATGTACATGTGCCTGTCTGCATGAACATGTGCCAGCATCAACACAGCCACACTCTCACAGGGACGAAAACACATTGACACACTTGGCAGGGCCAGGATTACAACTCATCAGTAGTGGGATTGCCACAACACATCACTGTGCAACACATACAGGGGTTGTATGGGCAAAGGGTATGGGGAGATATCTGACATCAGACAGCATGCTTCAGTATGCCCAAGGAGGTTGTAGGGAGTGTGGATGTGAACATATGCACCATACAACACACACACAAACACACAGGGTACCAGTACTGACATTCATGGGTACATGTCTGCACTGGTGTGCGGTGGTTGAATGTGCCAGATGGCTGTACAAGGCTAGGTGATGGGTGTACCTTGGCATCAGGCCCCATGACAATGGTCTGCATTGTGGCACAGGGCTGTAGTGTCTGCATTTGCCCACACAGGTGGGTATTGTATCCCCCATCCAGTCACCTGGGTGACTCTTGTGTGTGGCCAATGCATTGCATCTTTTGCCATGTATGTGCTCCTTAGTCCATGACATGGATGGTGTCTGGGATGTGCACACCTCCCACATGCATGCACAGTGACATGTGGAACTGTACCTGGGATGTCTGGCCCATGTTGCGAACACAAATTATCATCAGATGTGCCAGTCTTGCCCACCTGTGGCGGGAACTGGCAAGGAGCAGCAGGTTTGCCTGCACCTGCATTGATAGTATGCTAATGACATTCCCTGGTGTCAGTGGCATCTGTCAATACAGGGCATGTTGTCAGGCATGGTATGTCCTTTGTGGGTCACATCTGATGGCACCACAAGTGTTGCAGGTGTCCATTGGGGAACATGGGAAAGGTACACTGTAAGCATGTACGTGCACTTTGGACCGATGGACAGGGTGCCATGCCCTCTGTAGCCCACAGCTATCACCACATAGTTACTATCAGTGACCAATATGCAGTGCGCTACCCACATATTGGCTGTTGCCAAGGCATGTGTGTATGTATGAGACATGGGTTGAGTCTGTGCTCTGGGTAATACTGGGGTTGTAACTGTAATTGCCTGGCCTTGATGTCACATGTAGGGGTATGGCTTTGCACCCCAGCCTCTCAGCTATTTCACATCTGTTATCCCTGTATGGTGGACATTGTGATATATAGTAGGGCCACCATATAAGAAATTTGCAAATCCCGCTCCTCATTGGCCACATACTCACAGCCATCTCCACACAGGACACGAGTCATGTCTGGGAGTAGAACCCCTAGCTAATTAGTTTATTATATTACACAGTTATAGTACATGCCACAGAAATGACTGGAGTACTTTTTCCTCAAAGGTGTATATCACATTGAATGACATCAGCAGGATGTCCAAAGTAGGCCATTTGAATTGTAGTAAGTGTGACTAGCCTAAAATGCATTGCTCCCTACACAGACAGTGACACACACACACAAAACATCCACAACTGACATGTGTGGGTATAGAATCTCTAACAGAGGTTTATATCACACTACAGCATGGAGCTGTTACAGGATGCACCATGGGGATTATTACAGAACTCCTTTCCCAAAGATGTATTTCACAATGAATGACATCAGCAGGACTGTCAAAGAAGGCCATTTGAAATGTACTGTGTGTGACTAGCCTAAAATGCATTGCTCCCTACACAGACAGTTACACACACACAAAACATCCACAACTGAAATTGGTGGGTATAGAACCCCTAACAGAAGTCTATATGACACTACAGCATGGAGCTGTTATACACACCATGGTGATTACTGGAGAACTCCTTCCCCAAAGGTGTACACACAATGAATTACATCAGCAGGATTGCCAAAGTAGGCCATTTGAAATGTATTGTGTGTTACTAGCCTAAAATGCATTGCTCCCTACACAGGCAGTGACACACACAAAATATCCAAACTGACATGGGTCGGTATCGAACCCCTAACAGAGATCTATATCACACTACAGCATGGAACTCTTATATGACACACCATGGAGATCAGTGGAGAACTCCTTCCCCAAAGGTGTATTTCACAATGAATGACATCAGCAGGATTGCCAAAGTAAGCTGTCTGAAATGTACTGAGTGTGACTAGCCTATAATGCATTGCTCCATACACAGTCATTGAAACACACACAAAAAAATCCAGAACTGCCATGGGTGGGGACAGAACCCTTACAAAGTTCTAAATCACACTACAGCAGTACACAGTTATGGTATGCGCTACAGAAATTACTCAGCTGAAACCTTCCCAGAGGTGTATTTCTAGGTGGGTGACATTAGCAGCCTTGCCAAAGTTGAGTATATGAATTGTAAGGAGTGTGAGTACCCTAAAAAGCATTGTGCTCTCCACAGACAGGGTCCGACAGACACACACACACACACACACACACACACACACACACACACACACACACACACACACACACACACACACACACACACACACACACACAGACACACACACACAGCACATTTGGGATTAGAGCACCTACCTAACTCTTTTATCACACTATAGCAGTACTCAGTTACAGAACGCACTACAGAGATTATTGGGTAACAACCTTCCTATAGGTGTATTTCTAGATGGGTGACATCAGCAGCCTTGCCAAAGTTAAGTATATGAATTGTAGTGAGTGTGAGTATCCTAAAAAGCATTGCTCTCTACACAGTCAGACAAGCACACAAATACACACTGTTGCCAAGTCTGGGGTTAGAACTACTACTTAACAAGTTTATCACACTACAACAGTATGCAGTTATGGGATACACTTTGGAGATTACTGGGCCACAGCTCTCCCAAAGGTGTATTTTACATTGGATGACCTCAGGAGGCTTGTCATAGTAGGGCTATGGGGAGGGCAGTGTATGTGCATGGGCTGTAACCCATTCATGTAGGGGTTGACACACCACATGCGGGCACACACGGGGTCATATTTCACAGGTACATGTATACAGCTGCTAGATGACTACTTCCTTGTACAGTCATGTTGCACAGCTGGTACGTGCACCACATAGTCTGTAATGCTGACAGATACTGGTGGCTAGTATCTGCAGTGAGTGACATCTTCATCTCATGTGTTTGGGGCCCTTTGGCTGTGTGCTGGGTGGGACAGACCTGGATGGCTCCTTGTCACAGTCACCCTCTTCCACACATCTACATATGTCTACCTTTAGCTTATTATAGTGTGTTGTCCTGACATTTATGTTTGTATTCCTTTCCACTGTGTGTGCAAGGCATGAGTGGTGCATACTGATGAGTGTCTGCACTAACTGCAACTGCCAGATATGTCTGGTCCCCTGGTGTTTGCACACATGGCCTTCATGTGTTTGTGTATGAGCATGCCCAGTATGGCCATCTGTATTGAATGTGTGGATCATGTCCAGGTAGTTTGTGCTGCAGTGCTGACCTTTGAGTTGTACACCGGCAGGTAGCATGCTGTCTCTGCAGGGTATCCATTGATCATTTGGCTTTGACTGCTACTACATTTCTGCATAGCAGGGGGGGTCACACCTGACTGTTTCTGCATTTCTACACAGGAGTGGGGGGGCACACTGGACTATTATCACATTACTATGTAGGATGGGGGGGCACACCTGACTATTACTACATTTCTACATAGTGTTTGTGGGGGCACACCTGACTGTTATTACATTACTATGTAGGATGTGGAGGGCACACGTGACACTTGTACACATTTGCTATGACTGTACTGGTATGTTAGGTACACCATTTCATTCTGTATTGCTAACTATCATGCTGACTAGAGGTATACCAGTGTACTACAGATCGTGGCTTTGGTTGCCCTACATATTATTGTCTGACTTCCTACCCTTCAGAACTAACATCCCACTGCCTGCCCTGCTGTGGTCTGTCTGTGTATGCCTGGGGGGGAGGTTAACCATAGCCATCATTCAGGGGCCATGGCACAGGCTCTGTTTGTGTATGCCTACACCTGTCCTGCTGGCTGATACTGTTGTTGGGTAAGTGAACCGTCCTGACTGGCATGTGTGGGTCATATGTACACACATGTCACTCACCACATATCCTGCAGTGGGTTTTGTCACCCTGTATAGTACTGGCTATTATGGTGACTCCAGTATGTGTTACAGATGTAATGGTGCCACTATGGGTGTCTACTGTCTGTTGCCATAACATTCAGCCACCCAATTTCCTTGCATGCTCACATCCATACCATAGCTACAGGTAACAACACATTCTACTCCATTTGGCAATTGGTAGGTTGATTGACTTACCTAGAGGGTGTGCCAGACTTGCGGATGGTGCTGGAGGGCTGCCTATGTCGGACACACATAGTACACTCCTATACATGGTTGAGCACAGGTAGTGTCATGTTTGGCATCCCTTTTTCTGTGTGTGCGAGTCAGAGAGAGGTGTCATTCTCTGGGTCCCTACTGTGTCAGTGCATGTGCTATGCGTTGCCTCTTTGCGAAGGCCAGGGCATACTGGTCATGCCTCCTTCAGCCTAAGGGGCAGGCTTAGGTTGTTCCTCCTCTGGGTCACTCTGTGCCTCTGCAGGCCTTGGCATTGGTGGTGGGCTGTGTGGCATTGCCCCAAGATGTTCCTGCTGCAGCTGTTTCCACAGGATCATATTGTGTAGCATAGCACATACCATAACAATTTGGGTTCATGTAGCTGGTGAATACTGCAAGGCTCCACGGATATGTCCAGATTCTGGAACTGTGATCTGAGCATCCCAAACACATGCTCTATTATATGTCTAGCCTGTGCGTGTGTCTTATTATGGCATTGTTGTTCAGGTGTGTGTGCATTTCTGCTAGATGTCATCAGCCACGGCTCTAGTGTTTACCCAGCATCCCCCACTAGGTGACCGTAGGGGATATCCCCATTGGCAAATCTCTGGTACAGCTGCGTCAGATGCCATATGTGGGAATTGTCATAGCTTCCAGGGCAGCCAGCAGACACATTCATTATAATGCCCTGGGCATCACATACGACCTGGCAGTTGATGGAGGGGATGCCCCTGTGGCTGATGTAGGCCCTATCCTGCTCACCGGGTGGTGCTTTCATACATATATGCATGCAGTCTATAGCACCCACTACCCCAGGGTATTCTGCTATTTGGTGGAAGAGACGCATATTGCTGGTCAACACCTTACGGGTGTTGAGGAAATATACGTGCTCACTGGCATGTGCTGACATGGCATCCAGGAACTGGAGGAATACTCTGGATGCTGATGCCTGTGAGATCCCCAGGATATCCCCAGTTGTGCATTGGGAGGTACCTGTGGCTAATATACCTAGGCCTATACATAACTTGGTATCCACTGGGATGGGTTCCCTCAGTCAGTTTGATGTGTCAGGTGTTGCCAGCACAGCTCAACAATTTGCTGTAGGATGTATCTGTCCACCCTATAGCACTCCTCTACCTCCAGCTCATGTAGCCCCTGGTAGGTTACCTTGAGTCTGTGCACTCTTCTCTGTCTCCTCACTCTTTGTTGTTCAGCAGCATTCACATCCTCACCACCCTCAGCCTCTTGCACATGTTGTTCTATGTTGCCTGCTGCAGCCCTTCTCATTTTGTAGGTTTGTTTGTTAAAATGTTTCCGCTTGTATACACCGGTGGTGTAGAGTGTGGGAAAAACAAGAGGGGAAGGTGTATGCTTAGTTTATAGTAGTGTTCTGGGCTGGGCTGGTCTGCTACTTGTGTAATTGGCTGATTCTGATACATTTCTCCTGCCAGCTAAGCTAGTTCTCCTTGATTACCTTCCTACTGTTGTTTTCCCTTCCCATTGCCTCCCTGTTTAATCCCATCTGTGTACCATGCAAGCAGAGTGCTCAGATCTGCACACTGCTGTTATTTCCTGGTTTACCTTATTTTTTCTTCCTGTAAAACCTGGTGCGTGGCACACACACACCTGCTTAGGCTTTGTAAAGAGTACTTGCCAGGTTTAGACACCCCCCCCTAGCTTAGCTGTGCTAAGCTTGGAGCAAACCCGAGCCACATGGCTCCAATCTGCTTACAGTATGCCTGATACACACACACCAATGATGTCACCTACCTCCTAGGCTTGCACCAAGATATTCCTATTTTTACACTGTTGGGACCTGACTCACATGCTGAGGAAAACTGGGATTTACTGTCCTTACCCTCATTTGCATAGGATTGCCTGCTAATGCATAGTTACATGTCACACACTGAGCATCCCCCCCTTAGCAACCACTACTCACTGGCCAGGTTGTCTTCTGCCTGCCATTGACTTGCATGGCAGAATACTGGTTTTAGTTAGAATGCTTATTTTAGGTTTGTTTTATTATTTTCCCCCTGATCCCATTTGCGTGCCACTGCCCTACTCTTAAAGAGCCGAGATAGGTTAAAAAAATAAAAGTTGTTTTTTTTTTTTTTTTTTGTTTTGTTTACAATGCCAATGGCCTTATACTTGGCCATTGGCTTCTTACTACTTGATACGCAGCCTTTACTCGGAGCTGTCATAGCTCCATTTTGGATTTTGCAGAAATGTAATCGGTTACTAACCAAGTACATTTCTGCAGATAGCACTAGTCCTGCACGGACTGTTGCAAGCTTCCTGGATTGCAAAATCACCTAATTTGCATAGATTTCACATGCAAATGTGGTGATTTGCATACCAGGGCTTAGTTTGTGCAAGATTAGTGCAAGATCGCCTGTGAACACCACTGCAGGCTGTTCTTGGATCGCACGGCAGACATATTGCCTGCTTGAGCTCCTGCACCGATCTTGCACTCCGTGTGAGCTGTTGAGAATCTGGGGGTAACTCTCTGCATCAATAGTAAATTAATGATCTGGGTTAGAACTCAACCTCCCACAAATATGGATTCTGGTTTTATTGTAAAACAAAATATTGAAGTAGGGTCTTAAATTAAAACTTTAATAAAATAAAAAAGCAACATTTTTAAGTGTTGTTTCATTGATTATTCACACTTTTCTTTTAGATAGCAACATGTTGAAAAACATTAGAGAGCATTCATGGTTTTGATTCCAACTGTTTATTATTAATTTATTTATTTATTTTTGCATTGAAAAACCTCTAAGTAACTTGATATCAGACAGATGTTTTGTTTTTTCCAGGCTTTTAGATAACTGAATCCCTGATTATAATAAAGACCCTTTTAACTCCACTGAAATAGCAATATACTCTCCAGGAGAACTTAAAAGCGGTGCTCATGTTAGACATCTATGATGAGTATTTAATGGGCCAGATTATATAAAGTTTGTGGAAGCTATTTGCAGACAGCACAGCACACTGAAGGAAGATGTAAGCTCACATGGTGCAGACGTGATTCCGAACACACACTGAAGATACACCGAGTAAATATTCAGAGTAGGATAATTAGGGATTCTGTGCATGCCAGTCTAATTCCAAAACACACTGTGTGCACACAATGCAACTCAAATGCGACAAACAGCCACACTGACTCTGTTTCTGAAATCCTCAGTGCATACTTTCTGGACCTCAAGGAATTCAAGCCAATACTAAGGATCATGGTGAAATTCATAGCAAAACATCAACAAAATATATAAAAAAATATAACCTGCTGTTAATATACTACAACAGGCTCCAGTGATGCAAGACATAAATGAGACTATGGCTGTGTATCATAGAAGGCAGCCAGCTAGAGTCACATCAAGGCTGCAACTAAATCAGTTGTCAGACCAGAAAATAACGGACAGATACCATCTAGGCAGACAACTGGTGCATGTTGTCTGTAGCATGTGTGCTGCACACATGTCTGTGCAGCTCCTGTGAAGAAATTCCATCACACTTGCAAAAAATTGTGTCTCAGCTCTGGTGTACTTGCATATGGGTCATTCCAAAGACACATGAAGAATGCTCTGGGAGTATTATGGACAGCTTGATGAATGGCAGATCAATGTGAAATGCAGTTTGATTAAATCACTTTCCAAAACCATGATATAGCTCCATTGCAGTCCACTTGACTAACCATTCTGATGATGCTGCCATAGTGGATGTTGAACATGGTGAGGCAGTTGACCAACACACCACAGTTGAAAGTACTGCTGCTGGCAGATACACACCTAAACCAACTACAGGGTGCTGCAGTAGACATAGGTGAGCAGATTTTGTGCATGGCCAAGTATCAGAGGGTGTTAACCACCTGCAGCAGGCAGATAAAAGGTCATAGCAATGGCATTATTCAGTCATCTGTGCATTAACCCATGCTACAGATCATGTGGCATACCAGCTACATGTCATGCATGAAGGACAAGACCACAGACATGATGGTCCCATTGATCTCTCAGAATAAGAGTCTACTACCTGTGGGATGGTCAGTGAAAAAACTGGCCTCTATGGTTCTGCAACAGTGTCATACTGCCAGCAGGATTATGCATTCCCTGACTGTGCTCAGCATATTTCAACCTGTGAAAGGCAGGCCATCTGTCTTTAGAGCCACCATTGGTCATCAATAATCATTGTCTGTGGTCCAACCTGCAAAGAGTTCAACTGTTGGCCCATCTCCTGTGGTCCCGCCAGTCAGAAGGCCTTCATCTTGCAGTCATGCTCCTTCATCTCATCATGGTGTTGTAGCCCTCTCCATCTCCTTTGTGGAGAAACCAGTGCAAGATGTGCCTGTACACAGTCGGGACAGAGAGGACAGTGGTGTGAGATGTAAGTGAGGTCACCCTAGACTATGTTAGAGTATGTCCAACAATGTAGTACACATAGCTGGCTCATTCTATTGAAATACCATCCTGGGTGATTTTTTGTTTATGTTATTATATTGCTGAGATATGTATATGTAGCACTGATGTGTGTCCCTTATTGTTTACCATACAGTTATACAACTATCAGAATGTGTATGCCTACCTGTGTCAGTTATGCCCTGAGTTAATGATCCATGTTTTGACACATTTGCATATGTTTAAGTTGGACTATGCTATGGTTATGTTATATGTGATGCTCACTGTGTACATCAAATGGGTACTTGCTATTAGATGCAATCTGTGTTGCTGTGGTTGGGCAACACCTGAACATTAATGTTCAGCGTGTACACTCATGTACACATGGCTTGTCCTGACTCAAATATTTGGGTCAGATGCTGTTGTGTTGCCTGGGCCTGCAGTTGTGGTCACACCCTATGTTGCCTACACCTGTAACTTCTGTTCCCTATATTCTCCTTGTTTTTCTCCAATAACTGAGCAAAGTCCTATTCAGACATTTAGGGTTCTTAAGGTAGTTCAACCACACTTGCAGCTGGAAGACCATCATGTTCTCTGGGTAACATGTTGTGCAACATGGTGCACACTGTTATCATCTGTGCTGTCTTTTCAGCTGTGTATTGCAGTGCACCCTTGGATATGTTTAGACATCTGACCTTGCTTTCAGTACACCAGACACATGGTCTATGCCATTTCTGGTTGTTGCATGTGCTCTTTTGTAGACCTCCTGTGCAGGGTTTAATGGTTCATGGTACAGGGTCATTAGCCATGCCTTATGTGGATAACCACAGTCATCTGTTTTGGGGAATAAATGAAGTATATAACCTGTTTACATGGCCAATATACATGACATATGTGACAAATAAGACTAAAAAAACACACACCTGGCAAAAATTCATCGGAAGATGGTAGTGTTGAGCATGGATAGACTCCAACTAGTGTCAAAAAAAAAAAACAGATTACTACAGGATTAACAGCAAGGACAGGTATGAAACATACTTAATAGCAAACCACTGACAGACTCTTGCTGGGGAGAGGATGTATGATGTACTGTGGAGCCAGTAGTGGTAAAGTAAAGAGAAAGACTTCACAATCATATTTTAGCAAAAAGAACACTGACAGCATCATGTATACAGCACCATAGCTCCAAAATCTGCACGAAGGCCCATGAAAAATAGGTACAGGTCTGCACACAGATTAACATAAAATCTGTATACATAATTATATAACTATACCCACTCTACTGGAATTATGGAATACCAACTTTCAAACGACAACTGAAGAACAGACAAACAAAATATGGCTCCAGACCCTGTAATAAGTGGTAACCATTTTTTTGAAATGTGTAGCAATGATGATCACTAGGAAGAGAGAAGATGTGAAACATTAGGATTTTGTTTTTGGTGATTTGCAGTATGTGGGTTTTGTGATAAAAGTAGGGCATTTAATGGTGGGCAATATTGTAATCTTAGCCAAACAATATTATAGTTTGCTAGGAGCTCCAAAAGTTACTCTCCATGGCCTACTGATCAGTAGCATAGCTAGAGGTTGTGCCACCCTGGGCTGTCTTTGAGTTTGCTGCCCCCCCATAAAATCATGGTCAAATGGGCCCGCCATGCACAGCCCTCCCCCTGCAGCATTTCCAGTGTCGCATTACTTGGCTACTTTTCCCCATTTACCAAAAACACTGTCATGTGCACACTGCTTTACTTCTACAATTATTTTTGGGCTTAATTTAAAACTTTTATTTTACATTTTTTAGCACAAACACTAATAGACATCTGCTAAACAAAGCAATATGGTCTCACAATGAAAACAGACTTAGCATTAAAACGTTTCTGCCCTTGAAACTCACATTCATTGAAACAGCATTGAAACCCACATTCAAAGAAAATGCATCTGGCCAGTGGCAGGTAAAGATTACCTTTGGGCTGTTTTCAAATCATAGCCCCCTTCCACATGAAACATACATGTGTTCTTTGATACACTTTCCAGAGTGTATTAAATTATATTCCTTGTATAATACAACACGCTTGTTAGAGTGCTTTTTTAAATGTATTGCTTTTAACATTTTTAAAGTAAACAATAAAACAAAATGCATGAGCCAATAATGACAAAACTGCCCAATTCAGACCATTTCCATCATAAATGTCTACTTAAACTTCTACAATCCACCAGTGTCAGTAAATATGCACAATCTCTGCAGAAGTAAGAGTTATCTAAATAATTCCACATTAGTGAGATCTATAAGTAATGAAGAGGTTGCTTCTAGCACACAACTTTATATTTGATTCTTTCATCTACATTGAGGAATAAATTGTCTATATTAAATTAACAAAGTGATAAGCTAGTAATATTGCAATAGGGAATGGATGGCAAACTAACAACAGGCTCATAGTTACTAGATATCTCCCCAAAAGAGGACATTCTAAGGACTGTCGCATCCACTCCCTTTAAAAGTACAACACAGTACAGTAATCCATCTACATACTGTGGGAGTAGAACCCACAGCATTCTGCATTAAATGCAAGTCTTCGACCTGTTGTGCTACAAACAACACAGACTTTCCATTAGCAGCACTAAACTTCTCTCCACCTGAAAAACTATGGAGCACAAAAAATCAAGAAAAAGCCACAATTTAAAATGTTTTGTGTACCACGCATTTCCTAAAGACTGAAACTTAAATGGCTATCATTATTTAATGAATTCAGTCCTCACTAATTTGCCATAAAACCACAAAATTTAAGAGGAAGAGACCAAAGGTATGAGCAAAACATTCCAGACATTCTGTGAAAATCTGGACAGTTGAGAGCTAAGGATTCACTTAACGCCTGAAATCAGAGGTGGTGGTTTGGGTAGAGAATTCAGGTTCTTGCTCCTTGTACCTAAGGTACAGGGTTTGAGCCTGAGTAATACTAACCATTAGGTACACACACTCTAAACTAAGCAGTGGCAGTGTAGGCAGGATGAACAGGACTGGACTGGAAGGAAAACAGTCCATTCCAAAAGTGCTGCCTTGTCCTCTCCCAGCTAGGCCCCATTATGGAAAAAATAAAAACTAAATTGACAATTTATTGTAATGAGGACAGATGTGTGTTTTTTCTTTTTCTTCTTTTTACTTACCTGGAGGAGGTCGAGAAAGGAATGGATATGGAATGGATTCTATCGTATTATGCAAGCATGGGTGGACTGACTCTTCTGCAGAAGTTAACTATCTTAACTTAAATACAATTGTGCACAGTGCATGCATTACAGCTCCAGCCCAGAGTCCCCTCTGCTCCCCCACTGTTGCTGCTTCCAAATTACAGAGACATTTTGAGAGTCTCTGAATGAGTGAGACAACAGGCAGTACTCTGCTTCATTAAGCTGATGTCACTAAGCATACCCCTGCACGTTCATGCTGGGATGCATGGTGATGTCATCCATTATTTAAACCAATAAATAAAAATTAAAAGAAAAAAAAAAAGGAAAACATTGGAATTAAAGGGGACCACTTGGGAATTCATGGCACCCCATTGTTTTGACATCAAAACAGGTAAATACTGAGTAATTTGGTATGGTTGAGAGGTATGTACAGCACAGTATTACAGGCTGACAATACTCACATTAGACTTTGCAATTGTACACCAGATGGGTCTGTGATGACAAAAGCTGACAAAAATGTCAGGTGTTACATGTGCTACACATTACTGAAAGCCATGACAATTTTGTTATAACAAACCTGATCTATCTACACTTAAAAATGCATGACTTGACCCTCCACTGGAAGTACCTGTATTGTGCACTGGTAGGGAAACAACATCATAGTAAACATCTGTGCCATGAAATGAGGTTGAGGCACTAACAGAGTAGTGTTCACAGTAACAGTACAGAGACACTCATCTGACAATCCCTGGTTTAGTCCCAAAGTAGATGGACCTGCAAATATTAATGCAAACAGCATTACAAATGTTGTTTGAGCTGCTCTGTCTGTAACTGAGCTGTATCAATGCATGTCATTAGACTTATGAGCATCATCTTCACCCTGTGTGTGTGTGTGTGTGTGTGTGTGTGTGTGTGTGTGTGTGTGTGTGTGTGTGTGTGTGCATGTGTGCATGGCTCAACTCTACTTCTATAAATCAAAATCAGCTATATATGAATTTGCATATTACAGCAATATGCAGTTATTGTCTTAGTACATACCCTTGTAATGGAAATAAAGACATACATGTTTGTCCTAGCTTCAGTTCCACCACCAGGGATGTGTTGCTTCCATCTTACTGTATGCAATGAGGCCTAAAATATTGTGGTGTTATTGTGGGGGGCAGGGCGTTCAGTGGTGATCCACAACCGGTGTTATCCCTCAATCTCTCATAATGTGTCACTTTGTTAGCTGAATGAAGGATCATGTCTGAGCAGTGTCACCTATAGACTTCTCAGGATCAGTTGTAGGCTCCAAATGACTTGATCATGTTGGTAAGTTACATTTACAGTTACATTTTTGAGCACTGTTTTTGGTTAATATTGTATAATTTGTAAAAGCATTTCAAAGGTCTGTTTTCTCATGAAATATTAAAGTCAATAGTAGGACAACATCAATAATTTTGAGGAATAGGAATGGGCAGACTAACAGCTGAAATTCAGAACAGGGAAGATGTATGTATTTTCCTAGTATGATTTTGCAAGGAAAATCATGGTCTTCATACATGCCTTACTATGTCTATTATGTACAGCAACATGTATGGTTCTGTTCACAGAAGCTGTATGCTACATGATACTGTCGCATTGCCTGAGGAATGTAAGCTGTATACTACATGACAATGTGACACTGCCTGAGGAATGTAAGCTGTATACTACATGACAATGTGACACTGCCTGAGGAATGTAAGCTGTATGCTACATGATACTGCACACTGCCTGAGGAATGTATGCTCCCCATTACCATTAATGTTTCTGAATACAGTGATAACATGAATGTAATTTTCCAACTGTTTAGCTGCATGAGCAACACATGTTCATACTTTGCAATCCTAAGACAAGATCATTATTAGCAGACCATCCCCTATCCAGATGATGTCATAGCATAAAGTATTTTCACTGCATGCAAAATTTGTTTTTTCAGTTAAGATATTTTAGGTAGGCAGGTTAGCTCTTTAGGTTTGAGTTTGGATGTAGATTGTGGTTGCAAGTTTAAATCACATGTTCTTCAATCTGTGTTCAAAGATCCAACCAACCCAAGTACGGCACAGAAGCACAAAATGAAGAGATAACCCGGTAGTTGGCAGAAAACAGCAAAAAAATTGTCCAAACTTCCAAAGTGAAAAATTAAATGTTTAATAAGAACGTAAGCGCTTTCACAGCCATGACAAGCAGCTTCATCAGACAATAAGTACGTAAGCGCTTTCAGGGCTATGACAGTGTTCAAAGATGTTGACACCTGAAAGCAAAAATGACAACTGTATATTGTGATTAAAGCTCTTTAGAAAAAACTATAAAATGTGCTGAGAAATGTATATCAGTGTGATTTGAGGAATACATCATTCATACATTCTATTTTTTGATTTCAGGTGAAGATGATTGCCACTGGAACAGAGCCATGTTCATTGAGCAGATGCACAGGCTTGCAGTTCAGCAGAGGGAGTGAGGTATGATTATTGTACCTATTTTCTGAACTAAAAGGCATCTTTCCATGTTTACAGGCCAGCATTACCTCATAATAAAATGCATGTTGATTAGAATGCAGGAATACCCATCATGTAAAAGTAAGGTAAGTTAAATCATCACATGGTAGCTGTACTTACAACTTTGATTGAATTATAACAATGTTGATATTTCATGTATCATTGAGCCATTGTTTCAGCACACATTTTCTAAAATGTATACCACAACCTAAATAACAGTTAGGTAGGTGTATCTATCACACATCTTTTTAGATAAATGTGTTGTATACAAGTATAGGTGCTTTGATTATTGCTTATGATTTATGGTTTAACATACTTATATGTCTGTCTCAGTTTTCTTGTGGTTTATCTGTTGTATGTGGTTTTCTTATTCACAGAATGAAATGGCATCTGTTGTGTCAGAACTTGCACTGGTGTTAATCGCATGTGTAGCATGCCCTCCGGTTCAACATTGGTATTGCATATGCCTCAGACTCCTTGTATGTTTTTGTAGAAACACAGTTATAGCCCAGGTTTACTGACACTTGAGCAGATACCTATTTGATTGCAGCATTTCATATTCAGCACACTCTGCAGGTTAACATTGGTATTGCATCTGCCTCAAAAAACTTGGGTGTTTTTGTAGAAACATCCCCTCTACTCGTCACTCATTAAACCCGTTATAGAGTACAATGCCCCTTTTGGTATGTACCTCACAAGGCATCTGCAACAACTGGAATGGTCACAGAAATACCTCACAAAGAGGATCACTGGCCTCAAACAGATGACCTACGCAGACCTTCTCAAAAAACTCCAGCTTTACTCCATCGCATATCGCCTACTCAGAGGTGATCTCTGCCTAACATACAAAGCTATGTCAAACCCAGAGTTGTTGGACATGCTCCACTTAAAGAAATCCCAGTCCCTCCGAGCTACACGCTCTAGGGACCTAAACCTTGTCACCACAATAAACAGAACATGCCAGAGAGATAGATTCCTGTCCCAGAGACTTCCCATACTCTGGAATAAACTACCTATATCAAACAAAGCTCCTCATTAGCACTCTTCAAGAAAAATCTTGATGATTGGATGGGAAAAAGGAAATTCACCCCGGGGATCACCTCTGTGGCTCTGCTCGACAGTGGCACAGGAAAATAATTTTCTTGGGTGGTAAAAGACAAGTATCTTTTTGGCTGGGTTTGTATAGGCCCCAGGGCCGATAGCCTAGTACCTATCTATGAACCTATGAATGTATGGTTCTAGCCTATGTCTACTGACACTTGAGCAGGTACCCATTTGAGTGCAGCAGTTCAGTATCAGCAAGCATATTCACAATGTTTTGATTTTTCAGGCTACTGATTGCTAATTGTTTTGGTAGATAATGCACACAGTTCTGCACATGCAATACTGTTAGTGACAGATATATTAGATTCTCATATATCAACACTTGTGTTGATTGAACATATATTGTTTTAAGTGTTGTCAGGGGTGACTCATGCTTTAGGACTGCAGGACTGCAGCCCCCCCACCTGTAAAATGAATAAAATAAATTCCCCATTCCCCTCACTGTATAACATATAAAATAAAATTAAAAACATTTCCGGACTCCTGCTTAATTCCTGACTGCTCTGTTAGGCAGACCAGAACTCCACACACCTGTGTGCTCATTCCTGAGCTCCAAATTGCTCTGTTAGGCAGTTTGGAAACTCCGCCCTTCCAGCCCAGAGGTCTGTGTGGTGACAACCAGAAAGTCACTGGACTGCATCGCCCATAGGCTGTAGGCTCCAGCCTCCTCATGTTGACCCAATAGCAGGAGGCTCCAGCCTCCTCACAGGAGACTCAACAGCATGCACGGCTGTTATGGAGGACAGAGACAGGTGATTAGGCTGCAGGATTGCTATGCAGGACTTAGCTGCTGCAAAGTACAGGATTGCATGGAGGACAGAGACATGTAGAGTGTTTATGGTGAACAGACTGCAGGATCGCTATGAAGGACTTAGCTGCTGCAGGGTACAGGATCGCATGGAGGACAGAGACAGGTAGGGTGTTTATGGAGGACAGAACTGGTGTGTGTGTGCCATGCCCCAGTTGCTACATTTTGGTGAGTAAGAGAATAAGGCTTGAACCCTGTACATTGGGCCCAAGTGACAAGAGCCTGAATTCCCTAACCACCACCATTTGTAAAACTTTTGCAGATTTTTGCCTCATATTTCTTCTCTTCTGTTGTGGTTTCTGTGTTTTTGCTACTTAACACAACCAGTGGTGCAGTGGTAGCATTATTGCCTGACAGCTACGGGTTGTCTGGTTTGATTCTTGGCTGGGGTGGCTTCTGTGTAGAGTCTGCATGTCCTCCCTGTGTTTGTGTGGGTTTGTTCTGGTGTCCTCAATGGATATTTGTCCCTATTTTTTGGACTGTATTCCCTCATTATTGGCTTCGTCCAGGTTTTTTGTGCCAAGGTTGAGAGCTATGGTGATAACTGAACTCACTGAATATGTTTAGGGGCTGTATTCCCCCATTATTGGCTTTGTTCAGGTGTTTTGTGCTAAGATGTTGACAGCTATGGTGAGAACTGAATTCACTAAATGGTAGCCATTTAAGTTTCAGTCTTCCTTCCTTTCATAAAGATAGATGATCTGGCATAGTGGTATGTTGATGTGACTGTTTTGCACAGGGTCCTGGATTCAATACTTCAAAGTGAAATGTATGGTGACAACACAGCATTTTATTCTAGCAACTTTCCAACACTATACAAGCAATGTTTAAAATGTGTCCCTGTTTTTTGGGGATTTTGCCCCCCCCCCCAAATAAATTTTGGCTTTTTCCAGATTTCTTGTGCTGCGGAGTTCAGAGATACATCTGAGTGTCGAGTACATTTTACAATGAGCTGAGAGCTGCAGGGGAACAAAAGTTTAGTGCTGCTTATGCTGAGTCTGCTTGCATTGTTGCAGAAGGCTGTGGGTTCTACTCCCACAGTAGGTAGATCCATTGTTGATACTGTACTCTGGTGTAAAGGGGATGAATGCTGCAGTCCTCTTTGGTGAAGATACCTAGTAACTATGAACCTGTTATCAGTTTGCCATCCATTCCCTATTGCGATATTACTAGCTTATCATTTTTTTAATGCAACATAGGCAATTTATTCCTCAAGGGCAACAGGCACTTTATTTGTAGATGAAACAATGGCATATAAAGTTGTTTGCTAGCAGTAACCTCTTCATTAGTTAACAGATTTCTTTAATGTGGAATTATTTAGATGACTTTTACTTCTTCAGAGATTGTGCATATTTACTGATACTGGTGGACTGTAGATGTCTGAGTAGACTTTTATGATGTAAATGTTCTGAATTGGGCAGTTTTTTCATTATTGATGCATGCATTTTGTTTCATTGTTTACTGGAAAAATGTTCAAAACAATAAACTTAATATGCCCTCTAACAACTGTACTGTATTGTACAAGGAATATAATTTAATACAGTCAGGAAGGTATATCAAAGAGCTCGTGTATGTTTTATGTTCAAGGGGTCTATGATTTGAAAACAGCCCAAAATTAATCTTTATCTGCCACTGGCAACATGTATTTTTTTTGAATGTGGGTTTCAATGCTGTTTCAATGAATGTGAGTTTCAAGGGCAGAGAAGTTTTAATGCTAAGTCTATTTTCATTGTGAGACTGCATTGCTTTGTTTAGCATATATCTATTAGGGTTTATGCTGTAAAATATAAAATAAAACTTTCAAATGAAATTCATATCTTCGCAGAAGTAAAGCAGTATGCACATTACAGTGTTTATGGCAAATGGGGTGAAATTACCAAGGAATGGGACATTGGAATGGCTGCAGGGGGGAGCGCTCCGTTCGACCATGATTTTGTGAGGAGGGAAAGGCAGCAAACTCAGACATCTCCGGCTGAACTATACCTCTTAACTGTCCAGAATTTTGCAGACTGAATAGATTTTTGCTTCTTATTTTTGGTTTGTTCCTCATAAAATTTGTGGTTTTCGGACAAATCATTTAGGAATGAAGTCACTAAATAATGACAGACATTGAGTTTCAGACATCATAACCTTCAGAAAAATGCATGCTAAAGCAAGACTTGTTATTCTGTCAACTGTCTTAAGTTTATAAAAAAGCAATTTTTAATACTATTTGTATGTTCCCCCAATATATTTGGCCTTGTCCAAATTTCTTGCCTTAAGAGGTTGAGAGGTACGTGCAAATAAATCGCTTTATAGAATTAGGAATATCCAAATCTCTCAAATGTCCCCAGTTTTGTCTCAAAATGTTGCTTTCCCCCTAATAATCCCTCTGTAAAATGGCAATTTTGGAAGAAAACGTGGAGGGTTTACAATTATAAATAACTGTAATGATCAGAGTTATAGATTACTTTTATTTCAGAAATGCATGTAGATGCTCTTATTTTGTCAGCTGCTCAAGTTAACAGTACTAATTTTAAAAATGTGTCCCTTCTTTGACAGGTTCCCAGCTGTATTGTATGGCAATTTTATATTTTTGCGTAACATATTCGGTCTGTTTTTCATAAAAGTGTGGTTTTCCAGAAAATTAGTAGCAAATCATTAAAGACTGAAGTTAGAAAATAATGGCAGACATTTGAGTTTCAGATTTCATACCCTTCAAACATTCATATTAATGCAAGACCTACTACTATTCTATTATCTTTCTAAGTTTATAAAAGCAATATTTAAAAAGCGTCTTTATTTGTGGGCCTGTTTCCCACTTCTATGTACGGCTTTGTCCAGATTTCTTGCTCTGAGGTTGAGAGGTATGAGTATCAGAGCCATCACCGTCAGCCAGAGACATTTCAAACTGTGACCTAATGGTTGCACCGCACTCCCCATTGTAGTGGCTCTGGATGTGTCCAAGCAAGGCAAGGAGCAGTTATGCAGTGTAAGTGTGCAAAGTATCCCCTCATCCAAGGTAGACCACAAGTACGACTGTGACTTTTCATCTGTCCTTGATTTTGCATTGATTTTTCTTATTATTCAGAAAATGCATGCTGTTGCAGTGCCCTGTTCCTCTGTATTAAAGTAACAATACTTTAATGACCATCAGGTAAGCTTGTTGGAGATTGTAAGATGCAAGTAAGCTTTAATAAGCATACTGTTAAAGAATTGCCAACATTGAAAGCCTTTTCATTGTTGCCATGCAGAGAATATTTACATAACTAGATAATGTATAAGCCTTAGGTATTGAAATGCATATGACAGTATTTGTAATAAAGGACAGGATTACAGTATTTTCAGAAGCTCATTACATTTGTTGGAGACTTGCAGTTATCTTTGCAGGCTTTACCCGTAAACTAAACAGAATGCCAGTCTATCATGTGTGGTCCATAACTGGTGCAGTAATCCTTTAAGCATTTTATCTTGAGCTTGTTTCTTTGTTTGCTGTTCATTTTTTTACTTTGATCATGTGTTCTCCATGAAACAAGTAGATAGTTGTTGTCAGGCAGCAGGTCTTTTTTTGGATAAGAAACATTTTTAGAAGTGGTAGTATCAAAGAGATTGATACTTTCAGCATGTTACTTGGTAATTTTATAAAGCTGAATATAAATTATAATTAGAACTGCAGTGTAAGGAGAAGTGGTTTGAGCTGAGTGTTGCTTGTTTTTTTTATACTTGATTTTGACTGGCATTCCAGTAATGTATTTAAAAAGCAATTTATTTTTTCATGCCTCACAACCTTTGTGTTTCCATCTAGATATTAAGTAAGTTGTCATGTAGCCAATGCACTGAAATATTTTTTTCTTCTACACTTCATTTTGTCTTGATTGGACTCTTGTAATGATGGTTTGGCACCCAGGGCAGCGTATTTAATTAATGTTCCAGTTGTTGTGGTTTTGAGCATAGCTCCACCCCTTTCTAGTTGGTCACATCCCTTCCCATTGGCCCCACCCATTCAGCTGTCTCCTGCAGCCCCCCTTTAATTTGAAGTCACCAGCCGCCACTGAGTGTTGTACTCATTATATTGATGTGTGTTCGGCCAAATATCATGCTGCCTGCCTCAGATGTTTGTCATATGGCTTGCCTATTCTCCACAATATTATCAGATCACTTTCTTGTCATTTTAACAATGACAGTTTGCGGCTATTCATATAAATCATTGAATGCAGACAGTATAATCTGTTGATATGAACATTGATACATTCTTGCAAAGCTAATGACCTGTGTGTGTGAGTCAAAGCATATAGAATTAATCAGAAAAGAATACTGATGTCCTTTTTAGGACTATAGCATACAGGTCCGTAGGTAATTCTGTCTATAATGGACATATGTCAGTCCCTGTGTAAATTGCCACATCATGGCTCAGCTCTTAAACAACTTAATTCATTTGAACTCCCCCATCTCCTCCTCCAGAACCAACTATTTGGCCCAAAAATCCTTCCCCAACCTCACAAACACCCCACCCTCCAAAATGTAATACTTGTACACTCAAACAATAGATCACTCTGCTTAATTAATAGATTACTACTACAGGTAACAAAAGCCAACACCACAGCTGGTGATTCCCTCTTATCTAACTATATACCAAAAAATGGAATGCTCTTTCCCATAATATAGTATTCCTTAACAAAGCTTAAAAATGCTAAAAACGCATCTGGCAGATACATGGTTATGCTCCTGCTCTAGCCCTGGCTAATTCCCTCTCAATTTCTGAAAATATTTAATGTTTGCACCAACTAAACTACCTAACTACTAACCTCAACATCCTGAGACTCCAGTTTCTCAACACCTTGTTCACTCTGCAATACTATATATTAACAAAACTAAGAATTTGCAATGTTTAATGTTTGTCAGACCTAGATTTTGTATGCAAACTACAACAGGTTGTGTATCATATTGCTTACATATAAGCCCCATGTATTGTGTTTGCTACCTAAAACCTATGCTGTGGGTCATCCCTACCACAAATTATATAACTCTTAGACTGTATCTTCTGTATATACTGTCACCTGTACATTTCATCAAATGGATCTGCTGTACACACTTTTTTGTACAACTGTTCTGTACCTTGTATGATGATATTTGTACATACTATTTTTAGGAATTTTATTTTTGAATCTTATGCACATTTTGTATTGAGGAGCCTTTCTCTCTGGGTCTCCCCTGAAAAAGGACCTGTGTCCAGTCGGACTTTCCTGGTTACCAAATGTAACATAAATAAATAAATAATTGTTATCATGATCATACTGTGTTGTACTATGATATTCATGGGACTGTTCTATGTGACAGACAATAATTAATCTTTACAGAGCACGGGACCCATGGATGTTTTCCTATCAAAAGATGACAATGACCACATGCTAGGCCACTGCCAGAATCTTCTGAGGATGGCGATGATGATGATGATGATGACAACGATGCTGAGGAACCTGGACCCACCCCCCTCACCTGAGCCATCCTACCTGCACACTAGAGGAGATGTCAAAACTACTGGGATTGAGATGATTATTAGGAAGAGATCTGAGAAGTCATGACTGATGTGTTCCAAACACAGATAAGGGACATGCTGGGGTCCTTCATTGAGGATATGACACAGGATATGTGGGATTCATTCAGGACAATAGCTTGTGAGATCATTTGATAGCCTGAACCCCATTAACCTGGTCCTTCCAGTCCATAAGTATTGTCTGTGTGCACCACTTGTGTTATGCTGCCAACATGGTGATTGCCATTTCATAGATTGGACCGTATGTGCACTCTTGTGTACACATACCATGTATCTGTGATGCTTTTGTGTCATAAGCATGTTCCATTTCCTTTGTTTCAATGTGTGCATTACACACATGAAAACATTACACTTTCCACACACATTCGTCTGTCCATCTATTGTGGCAGCTAACCAGCAGATAGTGCTGCAAGAGCTAGCCTGCAAACATGTGTGTTACTGGGTGAATAACAGACATATGTTGTCAATACTCCATCACTATTAGCGTGATTTGACTTGAATTTCTGTTTTGCCAGATCAGGTATGTGCTAAATGCAGACATATCTTTCCACATGTTGTTTTGGATGACAGTTGTCATAATGTCCCACTGTCATGATGTGGTTTTGTGTGTTATGGTTTGGCAATATTGTTGCCATTTGGGATTATATTCAGGTACATCCTGTCTATGTGCAGTCCTCTTTTTCTGACTGCATCAAACAGCAGTGTAATATTATTCTGTACAGAATGTTACAGATAGCACATTATTTCATGGTACATTTTACCCCTTCCATAAATAGTTGTACACATTAAATGACTGTACATGTGTGTACATAGCTGGATACATACTGACACATAAATGTAACTTTGACATGTGAGCATTCACTTAGTTACTGATTATGTGCTATAGTGCTGCTTACAGGAATGTCCTGTACTCCATAATAAGCAGAGTGGTTGACATACACTTGCATGTTTTTATTTGGCATTTGCATGACAGTATATGGGTACATGCTTGTAATTTTTAGCTTGATTACTTATGTATGTTGATGTGACATGATTGCACATTACTGTATATGAGTTTTTAATACTTGTCCAGTTTTGTGGACATCAGCAATCCATCTAGCCATTTGACCTACATTTTCCATTTGGTTGAATGTATTTCTGTGTGGCCTCTATAGCATCCTGTGTGCTGTACAAATGCATTTGCATTGTGCAGCTTACCTTGTCCTGCTTTTCCCTGATGTGAGTCCAGGTTATTCCTCTCTCTCACACCTTCATATTTCATTATTGTTTTTGCAGGTATATTTGCCTTTGTTAAAACTACTGACCATTGCCATGAATTAATCTGACAGAGCAAAGATGTGTTACATATATGCCCATTATACAATGCAGGACATGTGCATATAAATTGCTGGCTAATGCTTTCAATGTGTCCTTGTTCTCATTATACTTGTGTCTTACCCAGTGTAGTTTTCTTTTCACATCCATGTATACAAACTGCTATATTTATTATGCTGTACTGTTACATTTTTGAACATATTATTACATGTCATTGGTATATGCATGTGCATCAACAATGATTTAATGTATGCTTTATTTATGCCACTGACAGACATACATGCAAATCTACACCAGTGTGCTTCTTTTGACATGTCATATGTATATAAACTATGCACATTCCACTGCACATTTTTCTGGGCTGTGCACACTTGTGTATGTAGCAGCATCTGTTGCTCTTCTATTGAACTTCTGTTTCACACTGTGCTTGTTTTTTTATTTTTCGCACGCAAAGTTGTAGGTTTGGTTTTGTCCTCTGGTGGAGTTGTTGACCATTGTCAGACCTGCATGTCCTCATCTGACCTGTTGCTTGGCTTCTAACTACACTGGAGATGGACAAACTGGATATGTGTGTATTTATCCAATGCGTGTTGTGATTCTACTTTATTACCTTGGAACACACATAATCTGCCATCAGTCATACTAATCCAGGTATGACTGCCACATAGTTTGTGTCATGCTGTAAATTGATAGTCCATAGGTAGATATGTTTTTCTGCATGTCACCATGGCTGGTATGCATCCGCACCATGTTTGTCAGCTTTCCATTCCCTGTGCTGTGCAGTGTGCTGTCTGTGTAACTTACCTGTCTTTACTGTTTTTCCTAACCTATGTCCTGTGTTGTGCTATTTCTTCTATGTGTATACCTACTGTGATTACCTTATCCTCCTCTTTCCGTATGTTTACCTTTCCTTCTAGTCTTAAAAAATTGAATAAATAAATAAATAAAAATGGGGTCTATGACTTTCCCACAGAATTTCCTATTCCAACATCCCTCTTGTGTGCCCCTCTTCTTCACCCATACCCCATATCTTCTTTTCTGTCTCCCACGTCCCTTGGGTGTGTGCATTACTTATGTTCCCCACACAAGTCCTGAACCCATTGTTAGCAAATGCTAGCTATGGTGACGTGGCCATGACTGCCCCTCACCTTTAATTTTTTTATTAGAAAATTTACAGATTCCATTGGAATCAGTAAGCCCTAGCCGACATACCTTACTAAAGCATGTATTATGGAGATATCCATAGCTGTCTCAAAGTTTACTGTAAACAGTGACATCAATATAACTATATCTATAGCTATATATATGTATATAGCTATATAGCTATATATATATATATATATATATATATATATATATATATGTGTGTCTTACAAATAGCCTTGCAGCTTTGAAGCAATTTTAAGTTGGTGGATGAAATATGAAAATATCCATAGTTGTCTGAGACATTTCTATGTGTATTCATGAAATTTATGTTATGAATGCCGTGCAGCTTACATTAGGATAGTTGGCATTTCTTTCCTTTTTTTGGTTATAATAATGGAGCCAGTTACATTGTGTAGTTATGCTTAAGCTTACTATGCAGAGTCGATATGACTATCAAGATGCTTGAATTGTGATCATCTTTCTGTAACTTTGGTACTGCACAAGGTAATTGGACAATCATTACTTTTTACTTATGGCTTACTTACACATTTTTATAGTGCATCATTTATACTGTTCGCTGTTATTCTGGTTTTCTTGTCATACATTAACATATTAAAAAGTTATCTTCAAGTTTCACACTGCTATCAGCATAATGCACAAGATTCTGCAAACTTTATAGAATCCGGCCTTATGTTTTCAGTGCTGGAGAAATCAGAAAATTAATTAAAGTGCACATGTAAGACATCCATGATCATCATTTTATGTTTTCAATGTTGCAAAAAACACAGAATGAATTAAAAATTGTAATAATCTTTTATAATAAGTCTAATGGAATGTAAGAAAATATAGTTAATTGAACAGAGACATATAGATCTTCAGATACATTTTAGATGTTTAGAAAAAAAACAATATTTTAATCATGGAAGGGGTGTTTCAGCTGAACTTTCTTACCATTAAAACAATTTAGAAAGTTTAAAGATCTAAATATAGTTCCATTAATGAGTTTTGTTTTAGTTTTGTCCTTTGTTTATTTTTTGCAATGGTTTGAAATGCAAGCTAACCTCAATAAAGTTAGTACAATTCCAACTATATTATTTCCTTCAATGCTTCTTTTTTTCTCCTATAGAAGAAATATAACCTTACATCACAGAACTGAACTTTAAAAATGTCAGTACAGAAGAATTGCAAATTGCTAGTGCAGTTAGCTCGCTTATACTTTTTAAATTCCTTTTTAACCAAGTAAGATACACAAAATGCAAGTGCCTTTTGACAGGGGCAACTGGGAAAACTTTGAGAAGATTAGATATGTTCTAGATAGTGTCTGTCTCTTGCTCAGAAGTATATTGGTCACAAGGGGCCAGATTCCAAAAAACCTTTGGTATTGAGTAACAGGCCCATCTATGTGAGGCCCATCTATGTGAGTTACACCATGCCCACTTCTAACAGGCAGAGCTCCAACAGGCCCTATTCAGTGTATGTAAATGGTGTTTGGCAGAGCCCTATGCCTGATTCCAAAATATGAATCTGGATCACCAATGTGTGAAGCTGAATTGAGGGCAAATCCCATTGAAAGGAATCAGCTTTTCAGCAAGGCTACACTTGTATGTGAACTAGGAACTGCATGCAGTATCAGGTGGGAAGCAGAACTGCCTGCAGTACATTGCTGCACTTACCTGCAATGCTCTGTTGAGGGCATCAGAAATTTGGGAGTGCTTGCCTGAGACTACACATATGTCTGGTAGCCATTACTGTGTGAGCCAGTGGTCCCCACTACCCACACACATGGGTACTGTAAGTCAGCACTTGAGCACCATATGGGGTAGCCTGTTTTAGTGTCTTTTTAAAAATATTGCATTCCGTGTTTGGCTAGTAGCTTCACATGTATGTCACTCCTCTTGAATATTTTCAATGCAGACATGAGAATCATGTTGACTGTTATAAATGCATTTATCTGCCAATCATAGAGGCCATTAACGCTACCTGTATTTTGGAGCTGGTATAGCAGGCAGGCTCCCTGCAATGCAATGCACTGCAATGTCAAACATACAGATTAAGCTGCTGTTCCTGAGAAATTTAGAAGGATTTGACTTCTGATAGCTTCAGAACTATGCTTAAAATAGGTAGTGCTGTTCATTAACACAGTTTGTTACTGAATTGTATTATCTTGTTTGGGCACAGTGGATTCCCTTTCAGTTCAATAATTTGGTGTTCTGAGGTTATGGAACTGGACAGATCCTACACCCAAAGATGAGATCACCCCAGGTGGCAGATTGGAATTTACTGCTTAGAGGAATGATGTCCTCCTCCTCCTCAGCACTCTTTTTCCCATTTTCTACATGGGGTCAGTGTATTGTGTTAATTGTTGCCATTTCTTTCAATTCAATGTCACACCCCTGCCTTCTTCAACACTCATGTGACTACCACAGATCTTCTTTCACACAATCCATCCATCTCTTTGCTGGACATTCTCATTTCCTCCTACCTTCTTCCTGTCTGTCCCAAATCTTCTTCACCAGATTGTCTTCTGCTTTTCTACACATGTCTGAACCACTGTAATCTGTTTTCTTTGATCTTTTCTGCAATTGGAGCTACTTTGGCTTCTGTTCTTATGTCCTATTTTCTCCGGCCCACATTGTAAATCCTACCACCCTTCTCAGGCACTTCATTTCCATCACCTCTGTTTTCTTCATCTGCTCTGCCTTTACTTCCCAGGTTTCTGTACCATATAGTAGTACTGGTTGCAACACTATCTTGTACACCTTTCTTCTTAGCTTCTTTGGCATCCTTCTGTCATAAACTACAACACCTGAGACTCTATGCCAGTTGGCTGCAGCCCCTCCGATTCTACCTTTGACCTCTTCATTCAGACTTCCCTTCTCCTCAGTCATCCCTCTCAGATACTTGAAGCTATTTACCTGTTCCAGTATCTTCCTTCTTTCTCAATTCTCAGCTTCTTCTGATTTCCCCAATCTCCTGACATTACCAGTGTCTTATTTGTGCTTTGTTTCATCCCATGTGCCTTCAGTTTTACATTCCATTCCCCCATTCTTTGCTGAAGTTCTTGCTCGGTCTGCCTGTAATGCCACATCAGCTGCATACAGTAACTTTGTTGATCTGTCCCCTCAAACCTGTTTGCTAATGTAGTCCATCACCAGTATGAACAGCAGTGGGCTCAGAGCTGAACTCTGGTGTACACCCACTCCCACTGGGAACCCCTCTGTAAGGCCGAACACCATTTGTACTTCAGTCATTGGCTCCTTGAACATACCTTGCACTAACTCTACCAATGTTTCTTGGACTTCAATCCACCACAGTACGGCCCAGATCAGCTTTCTTGGGACCTTGTCATATGGTTTCTCCAAGTATAGGAATGCCCAGTTGGACTGTTTCCTCATCTCTAGCTTCTTCTCAACTATCTGTCTCACTGCAAATATCAGGTCAGTTGTGCTGCATCTTAATCTGAATCCAAACTGCTCATCTCCCATCTTAAATTCTACTACTCTACATATCTGTTTATTAATCACTCTCTCCAGAACTTTCGTGTAATGTGGTAGGAGTTTGATGCTTCTGTACTGCCCACAGTTGTTGATGTCCCCTTTGTTTTTGTACTCTGCCATGTGTATGCTTACTCTCCAGCCATCTGGGATATGCTATTCAATCCACACTGCTATGAGTACCCGCAGGATCCCTTTCTCCCCTATCTCACCCAGCATCTTTATCATATCTGCGGTGACCTCATCTGAGCCTGCTGCTTTCCCTGACTTCATCTTCCTTAGTGCTGTTCTTACTTCTTCTAGGGTGGGCTCCTCTTCTTCTCCTCTCATCATATGGCTGTTTCTGGGGCAGTACAGCTTCTGTGGGGTTTTCTTCATTCAGAAGCTGTTCTAAATAGTCCTTCCATCTGCATTTGATGTCTTGTGGACTGGTGAGCAGGTTGTTGCTGTTGCTGACATCCCTTATGAAGGGTGTCTGATTATCTTTTTTATCTTTCTGTCTATGCCTTGCAACCTGATATAGTTTCATTGTTCCACTTACTGAGTCACTTTCCAGAAGTTGATAGAATGCCTCTGATGCCCTATTCTTTGCTATTGCAACTCTTTTCGTAACTTCTTTGTTGGCCAGCCAGTATTCCTTCCTAGCCTGATTGGTCTTTCTATCTCCTATTTTTTTCCTGCATGCCTTATTTCTTTTGATCACTTCCTGGTCTTCTGCATTCCACCATCAGCTTTCCTTATGTACCTTATTTCCCTACCTAGCTCGGCCACATATCTGTTCAGTAGTCCTAACACATCCTGTTTTGAGGTGCTGCCATTCTTCTTCAACTCCATCTATTTCTTCCTGTTCTTGAGGTGCTAGAGCCCTGAGTAATTCATTGAACTATTATACTATCTTCCAGTCAACTTGCAGGTCTTCGGCCTGGTCTCTGTTGACCTTAGAGCCTTTTCTGACCACTGCTTTCAGCTGACTGTGGCAACTAGTGGTTTATGTTGTGGGCCGACTCTTTCACTGGGGATGACTTTGCATTCATGGATTCTACCCCAGTGACCTTTCCTTACTAGGAGGAAGTCTACCTGAGTTGTATGTTAGCTACTCTTGTAAGTGATCTTGTGAATGTCTCTCTTTCTGAACCATGTGTTGGCTGCTGTTAAGCCATTTGCCAGACAGGCATCTAAAAAGGCTTCTTCTTCTTGATTCCTGCTTCCCCACCCATGTAGACCCAGGCAGTCCTTATATCATGTTCTGTCTGTCCCAAAATATGCATTCAAGTCACCCATTATCAACACCACATGGTGTCCTGCTTTATCTAGTAGTTCCTGCAACTGCTGTCTGAATGCACTCTTTTCCTCACTATCATAATGCTGCTGTGGGGCATAGGATGAGGTTATGAATACTGCCCTATCATTACACTGAAGTCTTTGTGCCATGAGTCTGTCATTAATTCTGATGATCTCTCACTGTCTTCTGAAGCCTCTCTTTCACCACAATTCCCACACCATTTGTAGTCTGCCCCTCCTGAGTAATGGACTCTAGATCCCAAACCAAGTGGTTTTCCTGCACTGCCCTTCCATTTTGTCTCTTGAATACATAGAATGCCCAGCCTCCTTTGTATCATCATGCTGTGTTCTGTCAGTGAAACTGCATTAAGTATAGCAATTGGCAGGCTGATTTGTTTTATGTCCAGCTTTCGCTTAACAGAGTTATCCCAGGTAACCCAGTCTGGGCAAGTAGACACTGGCCGGTTAGTAGCTTATTGACACAGGGCTGCTAGGCTTTATGGTGGGCACACACTGGCCAATAAGGGCATATACACTCCTCTAACCATTAGCATGAATCCCTGGCATAGGCCAGGTCCTCAACCCACTTATCACTAGCAACTACCCATTCCCATTTTGGTGACATTCGTCAACATGACCGAGTCACCTAGATCCATACCATATTTTACACCATCAAGTGGATAACCATGTCATGGTGTGCAGCCTGTGATCCATGTTCTCCTGTCTTGAGGATACTGCACACCACAGGAGATGGCCAAAGCGGTCACCACATGATGGAAAAACTCAGCATGTTTTTTGAAGGTGGGGGGAACCCCACATAGACAGAAGGAGGACATGCAAACTCCAAACAGACATTGGTCAGAGGTCAGGATCAAACCTTGCACCTTGTACATGAAAAAGACCTTAACTATTATGCCAACTGGTATCTTAGAGAAATTATAACAGGAAGGTAAAGACCATTAACTCTCACTCCTCCAGTGTTTAGGAATCTGGCCCTTTGTCTTTTGCTGTGTGATTTTGGTGTTCAGTAATTGTGGCACCACATAAATCCTTTGCACTATAAGAAAGGTACTATATAGGGATGTAGCAGCATATAGGTTACAGACAGGGTAGCACTGAGTTTCCTACATCTCTGAACAGTGCAGAAAGTGTTGCCATAGGATGATTACATTATTTAAAGGTTTAGCAGGGTACAGGCTGTGAGTTTCTATCTTACAGAGTGCAGAATACAATGGAAGTGGTTACATTGTTTAAAAGGAGAACAGCATCACAGGCAGAGTACTGATGTGTGCTTGGGTCACTTGTCTAATGATATTACTCATTATGAAAGCACTGTGCTCTGCTTGGTAGAGGCAAGGTAGACTGAAAGTGAGCAAAGTGAATGCCACACTGGGATAGTTATTTCATACATCACACTGCATCTCATGCATGACATGGCTGTTCATAGCATGGAGTAGTGCTCAAAGTATTACTATTAATTAATGAGCAATTTAATTCAGAAAGTAAATTAATTATTGCATGCTTAGTACCTGTCTCTTCATACTGTTCCTTACCTGTATATTGCTTGGGTTTGCTTTATGCAGTGAATGATGTCATAAAAGTATACAAGTATAGAAATTAGATGGTTGTGTTGACTCATGCTGGTTTACGGGCAGTTAGTCAGTGCCCAATGAAGTGTTAGTGTGCTGTTGTACTAGAATACTGCAGGCAGCCATATTCAGGGGATATGACAGCACATTCATGTGTGTGTGTGTGTGTGTGTGTGTGTGTGTGTGTGTGTGTGTGTGTGTGTGTGTGTGTGTGTGTACGAGTCTATCTGTATTTGTGTCTAAGGATATATATGTGCATGTTTGCGTGTATGTTTATATGAGTGTGACTGTGCATTTTGTGTGTATGTATATCTGTAAGTGTTAGAATTTTGGCAGTGTCTGTGTATGTATTTTTGTCTTTGTACTTTGAACTAGAAGGATGACAGGGAGATTATAGATGTTCTTGCATAGCAGTCAAATGTAGTCATCTCTGACAGGGTACCTTTGATAGTGCAATTTAATGCAGAACCTTTAAGCGGCTTTGTTGTGTAACATGAAGGCCTCTTAATGGGATTGTTGTGCTTATTCATGAGATGCAGCTCATCTCTACATGTACTCAGCACTTACTTTCTACATTGCACACAATAACGTTTGTTTCACTCCTACAAACCAGCTGCACTCATTACTTTTAAAATGAGTGTTCTTCTGTTCCTCACTGCCATTGTTTAGAGAATCCAGTGTTTGTTTTAACCATTTTGGTCTGTAGCATTGCACTCCATAGACCAAGCAGGTGATAAGCTAGAAGGGCAGATTAGAGTGTTCAGACAACTAAAAAACTGCAAGGTGCAAAATACATAATAAGATTAGTTGCTTACTAGCATAATGGCTCCCATGGAAGGTGCAGCTTCATAATTCAAGAGGAAAAAAAATGTTATTAAAAGGAAATAAACATTCTTTAGAAACCCTTCCAGACTAAAACTCTTCTGTTTATGCACTCCCTTGCTGTTCTTTAATTAAAACTTCACTGGAACAGCTCTTTTAAGTATGTAGGTATGATGTTTGACCAATTAGTAGCTATGTTGTCTCCCAGACTTATACTAATTCAAACATGAATAAAACAATTATTATTTGACAAAGCAATTCAAAATTCCTTACTCCTGAGTCACTCCTACCTTTCTTACCTCTCAGCCTGGAAACATCAAAAATCTGGACAAGGACCATGGAAAATAGGTACAAATCTGTATGCTGATTAACAATTAATTTGCATATGTAATTACATAACCCCCAACCACTCCAATGGAATTGTGGGATACCAATTTTCAAATGCAAACTGAAGAACAGACAACCAAAATATGGTGCCAGAGTCCCCCTGCAGCCATTCCAATGCCCCATTACCTGGCTATTTCACCTCATTTACCATAAAGACTAATGTGTGCATACTGCTTTACTTCTACAATGATTATTTGGATTTTATTCTTTACATTTTCAGCACAAAAATGCACAAACACTAATAGACATCTGCTAACAAAGCAATACTGTCTCACAATGAAAATAGACTTGGCATTAAAACTTCTCTGCCCTTGAAACTCATATTCATTGAAACATGCGTGAAATCCATACCACATCCAAAGAAAATGCATCTGGTCAGCATCTGGGCTGTTTTCAAATCATTGGCCCCTTGCACACAAAACAAGAAACACACAAGTGTTCTTTTCTTTGATACACCTTCCTGACTTTATTAAATTATATTCCTTGTAGAATACAACATACTTGTTAGACAGAGTGTATTTTAAATTTATTGTTTGAACATTTTCCAGTATGCTGTACTATAGGCAATGAAACAAAATGCATGAACCAGTAATGACAAAACTGCCCAATTCAGAACATTTCCATCATAAAAGTCTACTTTCACACCCACACTATAAATAGAATGACAGTAGTATAAGCCATAGGCATCTTGCACAGCTTCTCACACTTATTTTAAATTATTTTTTTTTTTGGGGGGGCAAAAGGTCAAAAACAAGGGACACATTTTAAAGATTGCTTGCATAATTTTGTAAAGCTGCTAGAATGAAATGTGTTACCACCATGCATTTCATTGGCAAGTGTTGACCCCAGGACCCTATGCACTACAATCAGAGCAACATACCACTATAACAAATCAGCAGCTTCCTGAAAAATAGGAAGACTGAAACTTAATGGCTATCATTTAGTAAATTAATTTCTCACTTCTCACCATAGCTCTCAACCTCTTAGCACAAAAAACCTGGACAAAGCCAATAATGGGGGAATACAAATTAAGTTCTCACTTCTCATCATAGCTCTCAACCTCTTAGCACAAAACACCTGGACAAAGGTCACAGGTGGTGGTGGCTAGGGACATACCAGGGACACATTTTAAACATTGCTTGTATAATTTTGTAAAGTTGCTAGAATAAAATGTGTTACTATCATGCATTTCACTGGCAAGTCTTGAACCCAGGACCCTATGGTCAGAGCAACATACTACTATGCCAAATCAGCAGCTTCCTGAAAAATAGGAAGACTGGAACTTAATGGCTATCATTTAGTGAATTAATTTCTCACTTCTCACCACAACTTTCAACCTCTTAGCACAAAGAACCTGAGCAAAGCTTGCAAGTGGTGGTGGCTAGGGACTTTAGGCTCTTTTTTTCCTGTACCCAAGGTACAGGGTTTGAGCCTGAGTACCTCTAGCCACCAGGTGTATTACATGTGGGCATTTTCACACACACATATACACACTCTGAAAATTAGTTTCCTTACTTCATTCTGCAGAGTTAGCTAAACAAAGCAATACTGTCTCACAATGAAAATAGACTTGGCATAGTGCTATAACAGCTGCTTCCACTCACATTTGAACTTCATTCCATCGCAGAGTATAATGATCCATAGTGCTGTTATTGTACTTGGTAAAAAACGAGCAATTCAGCACAGTTGGGAGGTATACTACCACTATAAAGGAATGTTCATATTTTGCATGATTATGACAATAACTCTCAGCTGTCCAGATATGACACTCACCTCATTAATGACTGCCAGCTCCCATTAAGACAGTAACTAAAAATTAATAAAGCAAGCAGTGCTTGCCAAAGTAATTCAAACTCATTTACACCTGAGGTAGAGGTATAATTGGTAAATATATCCTTCAGCTTCAGCTTTAATATGATTTACCAAGCCTAGACTGCTCATCTAACTAAAACCCTCAGGAACTAAAAAAAAATATCTCATCACATCTGTTAATTCATACTATCCTGAAATACAAGCACCATCATATATCTATAGCTTGCCAAGCCAAACTCAAGACACAAATTAAGATAAACTGTCCAAAATGTATACACAGCCACTGTCAGTCCATAACTTCCACCAGGTAGCTCCTTATTCTCAAAGGGGCTAACCTCCTGCTTCTTACACTGATCTGTAAAACAATTAATAACTTCTTCTGTCTACAACTTTCTGCCAGATTAACCAACAATACCTCACCTACAATTTTTGCTCTCAGTTGGTCAATGCTCCAGCCTTTCATGGATCTGCCATACAGCTAACATTCTTAACATATGCTTTCTCCATTCTATGAATAAAACTATGGGGTAGTTTATTACCAGACATCAGTAACAGCCCCTCAACACAGGAATTTAAATCAGAACTCCTATCATACCCAAAAGAAAAACATGCTTGCCAGTGGTTCCTACAAGCTTCATCAGCTAACATCCAATCTAGTTATATATCTCAGCAGCTTTGAAATGTTAATCAGAGGAACTTTACCTGTCAACCTTTTAGTGCAAAAAAAAAAAAAAAACTGGAGAAGGCCTACAATAATGGGAACATCCCATTGACAGATTTTAAATATTCAAAGCCACAAAATATGCACAGACCAGGCTCCAGGTTCTCCAACAGCTTAAATACAAACAGACACAAGCACTTTCAAAAATGCTTCTTCAGATGTATGTCACATTCATTTAAAACACCCTTCTTATACCCTTTAAATAAAGTCATATGACTTTTCAAGGTATATTTAAAGGTACATATATTTTTTAAGCACATGAACTTCTTTCCAAAAGTGTTTGAAGACATTCATATTGCATAGTAAAAATCATTTACAATATATAGAATAAAAACAAATAACACTGTACAAAATAAAACTATAAAAGTATTAATAATATAGCAATATATTAAACTAAAACCACTTGCATTGATAATCACAAATATCTACCTACGTAATGGTCTGTTTTTTAAGATGGGCCTCATATGTACATGGTCATTTAGTCCATGTCCTGTGTTTGCCCTTAGTCTAACTATCAATTCTGTCTCTAAACTTTCAGTTCATCCCCTTGTATCTCCTCCTCTTGGGTTATCAAAGCACCTACCTATAACCTGAAACTTAAAATTATGTCTGTCATTAGTCTCACTAACGTGCTTATCTAGTGCATTAAAACTGCTTCTTTTCATGATGTGATAAACATGCTCACTGAATCTATTTTTTAATTGCCTATCTGTTTTGCCAACATAAAATTTATGGCAAAGTTGACACATGGCCAGGTACACAACATGTTCACTACCACACATAGCAGTAATCCTAAAATTAAAAATGTGTCCTGTGTCTAAATGTCTAAATTCTGTCGTATCCATCAGATATACACACATGTGACATTTCCCACAGGGCTTACTTCCCTTTTGGCCTACCATATAATTACGGTCTCTCGTGTGGCAAAGTCATCTTTTCAGAGTCTTTTTTTTTTTAAATGTAAATTGAGGTGTTCTCTCTATAAACTTATCCAGCTGTCTATCATTTGTCACAATACTCCAATGTTTGTGTATAACATCAGTGTATAATCTTATATTCCTTGAATAACTAAAACACATTCTTAATTTACTTGGGTGTTCAGAGCTTTTAGCCTGTTATGTTATTCCAGTGTCCATCTTTTCTGAGAAATATGGTTTGGCTTTAGTGTTCCTAAATCTCTTCACACCATCAATACTCTTATTCACTAGATGTTCATCATAGCCCTTGGCCAAAAGTTCCAAGCCCGTTGTTGCTACCTGTTCACTGAAATCCTCCTTTTTTTTCATTCAGCCTAGAAGCTCTTAATAATTGATTCTGTGCAACATTTTTAAAATATATAATTTGGATGTATACTTGCATGGTTAAGCAAACTGTTAGTATGACAATCCTTTCTAAGCAATCTAGTACTCAGTTCTTTATTGTCATCTTTAAAGATAGTGACATCTAAGAAGTTAACATCAAAGGGAGACCAATGTATAGTAAACTTTAGAAAACTCATGGAGTTATTAATATATTCCATGAACTCCATTAGCTGCTCCAGTGACCTAGTCCATACAAGGAACAGGTCATCCACGAACCGTCGATAAAACAAGATGTTTCCTCCAAAAGGGCTTCCAATTAAACTCTCTACTTCCCAATAATGCATTACTGCATTGGCATAACTATTATCGCACGATGTACCCATCGCAACGCCATTACATTGCCAATAAACCTTATCTCTGAAGATAAATATATTATTCTCTAGTACCAGCTGTAATAGTGCCTCTATCTGGCTTATCTTATTATTACTAAAATGTGTATGCTCTGACATTAATCTACTCACTCTCCTAATGCCCTCATCGTTTGGTATAACCGTGAAGAGCGATACCACATCAAGTGTGGCTAGAATATATTGTTCTGGTAGGCATACCTTCCTAGTATGTTGATATAGGCCTCTGAGGGCGTGTTCAGTATATCTTAGAATATATTCAGTTTTATCAGTCAACAGACAGAGATTCTTATCAAGGAATATGGATACCAATTCTATGCACCAGTTCCTCACTGCCACAATTGGCCTCATAGGAGGATTCTCCAGGCCTTTATGTAGCTTGGGTAGCCCATGGATCATCAGAATTGCAGGGTTAGACATTATAAAATATTTCAAAAGATTTTCATCAATAAAACCCATATGTAGGAGTTCATATAAACCATTAGATACATTTTCTATCATTTGTTTCACCCGTGTGGGTGAAATAGTTTTACAAAAACTCTCATCCTTCAACACTTCAAGCATAGCATTGTCATATGCATGCCTATCCATAACCACAGTTTGGCCCCCCTTATCTGCAGGTCTAGTCATAATAGAGGGATTGTTTTGTAAAGTTAACATTGCATCAAATTCCTCCTTAGTTAAATTATACATTCTATTCCTATGTTCTACATTTCTCTGTGAATAATATATTTTATACACATCATCTACACAAACTTGTTCAAAGGCTTGTATTAATGCATTTTGTTTGGGAATAAATAAACTATTTTTTTTTAAAACAAAAGTTCTCACTTTCAGCATTATTTTCAAACATCACATTCAGCATTAAACTTCTTGCAAACATTTTTATGTCAAATATAACCTCAGTAATATCTGAGTCAGGAGTGGGAATAAACGACAGCCCTCTATTAAGGATGCTCACTCCCTGTTCAGTTACCACATGATTAGACAAATTAACTACTAGTTCCTTTTGTTTGTAAACACTTTTTTTATCGTGTATGGACTCACAGTCCCTCCTTCATGTTTCCTTTTGCCCCTTGTTATGCTTCGCCCGCTCTGTTGCCTTCCAATCTGGTTTCTTTTCCCTCTGTTTGTCAATCCTTCTCGGGTGGAGAGTGGAAAAAACAGTCGTGCTGGGGCTGTGGGTTGTGTACTTCCCATCACATTGCTACCATTCAGTACGTGACCATTAGTGCCAGCATTCTCTTCAAAATGCACTTCTGCAGTTGTAACAAAAGTTTTTTGTCTTGCTCACATAGGCACAGCTTTCTCCATCACCAATACCATGTTCGCAGATGCAGAAATGTTACTCGTACTCACTTCCTGTACGGAACTCATCTCTTGCAGAATGGAGTTTTCTGCCGGTTCTCTCAGCACTTCATGATTGGTCAATACCTCCAGGGGCAAATTTTCAACCGATGTTCTAATTCTTGAGTCACTGAACGTTTCTCTAGGCCACGTAAAGACATTCCCTTCCAGGAAATCTCTACGATCTCTCTGCAGTTTTTTTAATTTAATTTGGAGTCGTTTTCTAGCATACACAGTTGCATTTTCAATCACCTCATTCAGTGATTTGTTAATATTCTCATGCTTATAACGTTGTTGTATATGAGAGAACTTACTCTTAATATTGTCCAAAACCAACATAGATTCCCTAACTGCTGAAGCTACCAAAAGCTTCAGATACCCAGCGCTGGTACTGAGATTCAATTTCTGCCAGTCACTGAGTAAACTTGGATCACAGTCAGTTTGAGCTGACATTTTCAAAAGTCTCAAACCTCATGGTACCACACCCTCCTCTAGATGGAACTTTTCATACTGGAGCTGTTTCAATTTGAACAGCTCCTTCTCAAGCGATAAGTTATTTTTAAACACAAGTAAATCTATGTTCTGTGTATCATTAAATTCATCTTCCAGACAACCTTCAAACAAAGGGTTGATATTCTCACTCACCCTTAGTACAAAGTCATCAATGTTCATACCATTACTTTTCATATTCGGTGTAGATACTGGGTGACAATCCAGCTCAATAATTTCATCCCCTGTAGCCATATATTTGGTATCATAGGGAATAAATTGCAATAAAAGTATGAGAAAAAAACAGCCCAACAATATCCAAATGTCTCTGCAGATATAAAAACACAATCCAAAGCCACAAAAGATGCACAGTCCAGGCTCCATGTTCTCCAACAGCTTTAATACAGACACAAGCACTTTCACAAAATGCTTCTTCAGGTGTATGTCACATTCATTTAAAACACCCTTCTTATACCCTTCAAATAAAGTCGTATGACTTTTTCAAGGTATATTTAAAGGTACATATAGTTTTTTAAGCACATGAACTTCTTTCCTTTTTGATTATAAATATTGCATTTATAGAAGGTGGCTAGAATAGCAGGATTTCAGTTATTAAGGATTTTTCTGAAGGATATGAAGTCTGAAACTAAAATGTAAGTCATTATTTAGTGACTTCATTCCTCGATTATTTGCCAAAAGCCATAAATTTTATGAGGAACAGATCAAAAATATGAGGTGGAAATCTGTACATTCTGTGAAAATCTGAACAGTTGAGAGGTATGAGAACTATTATACATTAAAATTATTAAAAATGTATACAGGAATAATAAAACAAATTAAAAAAATGTATATGAATTCAATTTTCTAAGCACAATAATATGATCCAGGTAAGGCACTATACTGTGGATGGCAGAGCTTCCATGTATGTGGAGGCTCTCTGCCCCTGATGTCATTCATCACTATACCCCTGGGTGGTCTGTTATGTCTCTGAAATGCCCACCCTGTCAAGTATTATTGCTTGCATGATGTATTTTTAATTTATCCAAGTCTTTTGGGTTTATAATGCCATAAAGGGAATGGACCCCATTCCTAAGTCAAGGTATGATTACATTTCATGAAAATAGTATTGTTTCAATCTTTGATATTAGCCAGAAGTGCTCTTCGCAGCACGCACAGTGTGCCCAGTACTGGCTCCTTTTGCAATTCATATGGAGTTACATGTATCAGTAACATGTCTAAGTATGACTGTAAGTTCTTATTTTATAAAAACCCATTGCTCCTACTACTATTGGAACTGTCTTTTTTAATTTCTCCAAGTCTTTTGGGTTTCTAATACCATGACGGGAATGGACCTCATTCCTAAGTCAAAGTATGATTAAAGTTCATGAAATTAGTATTGTTTCAGTCTGTGATGTTAGCCAAAAGTGCTCTTTGCAGCACCTCCTTCTGCAATTTATATGGAGTTACATGTACTGGTAACATATCCAAGTATGACTGTAAATTATTTTTTATATAAGACCTGTTGCCCCTACTACTAATATAACTGCCTGGTGTATCCTTCTTCAAAACTGCCCTCATTTCCACCTACAAATCCTGCTATTTTATGACTTTGTGTCTCTCTGTACATAAGACACTGTAGTCACTGGATGTAGCAATTTCAATAATCAATGCTACTTTTGTCTTCTTTTCATGGACTACTATATCTGGATTTTTTCATCTATTTTTTGAACTATTGGTAGTGGGTGGTCCCATGTGATATAAACTTATCATTTTCTATGATGCTTTGTGGCTCATGTTACCAATATTTTTTATCCACTTCAGTACCATAATGTTTGCACAATCCCCAATTCAACAGTCTTGCCACATTATTATGCCTTTCAGTATACAATCTTTTTGTCGTTAATATATCACAACTGGCTACAAGATGTGCGACTGTTTCCAGTTCTGTTTTACAAAACCCACATTTGTCCATTTCTCCCACATGTTCAATGGACTTTGTAAATCAACGTGTATGTAGTCCACTATCTTGGGCCACCAATATTAACCTTTCCTCTTTTGTTTTAAATTCACCTCTCCTTAACTATTCCTGCATTCAATCCTGATTAGCATAAGGTTGTTTCAAGAGTTTCCTATACTTGCAGCTATATTTATGCATTTTCTACATTTTTTGCCTTCTCATCTGATCCTTCACCTTATATTCTTTCTTTTGTTCTTTTAGCAGTAATCAGTTTCTGCCTGATTTTTATCTACTTATGGTTTAATTTCCATTCCTGCTTGACTCCGATATGCTTGATGTCATCTTAGAGGTTTTTCTCCTCATGTTTCAGAACTTTCACTACATTTGGGTCCTGTGAAGTGAACAGATATGTGTGCAGTCAACATGATTACAGATCTATACATGTAATCAGTTTCAAGGAGGCCCATTCCTCCTTCAAAACATGGGATATGTAATCTTGGTACGCACTGATTTTTATAAATCACTTGATGAGCATGAAACATCCTTCTTGTTTTCCTGTCTAATCTATCCAACACGTTTTGGGGACGATCAATCACTCCAAAACTGTAAGTTAAGACAGGAAGAGTAAATTGGTTTATAGCTTGAATTTTGTTCCTAGATGTCAGCGCTATTTTTAGTATTATTTTAGTAATATTCCTTATTAAGTTTTATTCACATTTGTTCAAGTTTCATTGTCAATCCTTTATCAATTCCCAAATATTTATACACTCCCTCTTGCTTAAGACATTTTATATCACATTCTTGTCCCACACTGATGTTTTCTTGGTGCTGTATCTTTCCTCCTTTGAAGGTTGCTTTTGCGCACAAGGTTTGAATACTTGTAGTTGTGATTTCAGTTCCTCATCTGATGAGCTATATACAGTTTTACATCACTGACAAAGAGAAGATGAGAGCTGTTTACACTTTGTTTCTTTCTGGGAGCCAAATTATAGCCACAACCTAATCTGTTAAGCAGACAGCTTAATGGGTTAAGGACAAGGCAAAAGAGCAACCGTGACAGAGAGTCACCCTGGAATATTCCCCTTTGATTTTTATTGCTGGAATAATAATTTATCCTTTTGTCATAGCTTAACTGCAAAGTGGTCTGCCATTGTTTCATTGTCAGTGTGATGTAGTTTAGCAGTGTAGAGTGTATCTTATACATTTTTAAGCACGCCTTTATAGAAATATGGATCTGGCTAACTGCCTTTCCATTTGGGTCATATGGTGTCCCAGCAAACTTGCAAAGATTAAACAACAGAGACTTGACTCTCCATGCCAGTTATAATATGGCTTGCTTATACAATGTTACTATATGTTATGAGAATCGGCACTCACAACTAGCTAAGGTACAGATTGTAATACATTCCATAAGCAAACAGAATTAACTGTGAATGCCTTCAAGAGCAAGGTAGGTGGGACAAAGACAGTTCAATTATGTCATTGGAAAGGAAGTATTAAGCCCCAAAATGTAAATGAAGAAGCAATGAGAAACCAAGAAACTAGCCCATTAAAGGTATAAAAAAACAGGTGAGGGAATTTGTGGAGTTACTGAGGTACTATCAGAAGTCTATGTTCCATTTTACAATATGAGCATGTCTTCTCACAGTCTTGATCAAGAGTAAGATGCCCCTCAAAGTGTAGTGAATACAGGAAGCAAACACCACTTTAAGCAGTTACTGGACAAATTCTGTTCAGAATCGGTGTTATCATCTCCTGACTTTAGTAAACTATTTATAGTCTATACTACTGCACCAGAGGTGTACTTATGAGGAATGTTCTGACAAGCATTTAATGGACAGGGTCATACAATCTGTTCCTCGGTCAAAAAGTAAGCAGCTATATGATTAAAAGTAGTTAATGCCAAGAACTAAGGCTATAAGATGTTAATGAGCTACTCCCTGTCCAAGCCTTCATGACCTTTAGCATGTCATTTAACCAGATAGTGTATTAGCACATTTGAGAATTTGAGCTTGTCTCCTTAATAAACTTCTAGAGTACATGCCTAGTAACTAACTATGAATCTAACGCAGAGACAAGGTATTCTTCAAATGAACAAGAATGCCTAGGCATTTATTGCACTCTTAGTTCCTCAAAGTGACATCTCTTAGAGTGAGCATTCACTCTAGTAACAAACCATGCTCCTGTGTGATCACTATTATCAACAACTAGATAGGAATGCAAAGCTCTGCAAGTGGACTTTATTTTTGTAACTATTTGAGATAAATGTCCAGGATAACAAGGTCCAATCTACCACAATGTGGATAGCCATTTCTAGGCATTAAGACCATTTCAATAGGCAACAAAAACAAGAATATCATTTTGGAAGGAGTCGGTTGTAGCACATTGTGGTGGTTCTCACCATTAGGAAAGTATAGGTGTCCCAGAAATGTATAAAATAGTTGTAGAAAAATGTTTATAACAGTGGTGCATTAAAGTCATTGTCAATAAATAATGTCTATTGCAGTATTACAGATAGTTAATTGTAAATATAATGATGTTTCTTTAGATGAGTAGTATTTATGCTATATTGCACTTGTTTCTTAAAGAACAGTTAGTAAGAGTATGCTGGTTTAATGTGTTAATGACTATAATATAAAAAGAAGGTTTAAAGAAGCCCACAAGATTAAAAATTGCCCTGTTTGAAAGAGGACTTGGTGTCATACCTCTCAGACTCTTAGAGCAAGAAATCTGGACAAAACTTAAAATAATGGGGGAACAAAGGCCCAAAAATAATGACAGATTTTAAATATTGCTATTAAAAGTTAGAAATTGTTAGATTAACAGGATTAGTATTAGCATGCATTTTCTGAAGTATATGAGTTCTGAAACTCAAATGCATATAATCATTTAGTGGCTTCAATCTTCAATGATTTGTCAGAAAAGCACAAACTTAATGAGGAAAAGGCCAAAAATATGAGACAAAAGTCTGGACATTCTGTGAAAATATATACAGTGGAGATGTATGCCTGGTGTCCAGACTACTGCCTAAGGAAAAGAGTATAAACCACACTGAAGAAAGACGTAGGAGAGGAAATGGAAATTGCACGAAGTAGAGGAACATTAACACACCAACCAACAGAGAATGTTTTCCAGCATTAAATGAATGAATATAAGACTAAATTAATGGTATTTGCAGTGCTTATTGTTAAACAACAATACTATGAGCCGGATTCCATAAAGATCATGGAAGCTATTTGTAGACAACCCAACATGCCAAAGAAAGGCTTCAGCAAACCTACTGCATATACAATTTCAGAAAACATGTTAAAGGCACATGGACTACTTAGCTATTCAGTGTAGGATGTTTATGGATTCCATGCACACTTGCCTGATTCCATAACACATTGTGCATATCCAGCACAACTTAAATGCAACAAACTGTCACGCTAATTCTGTTTCTAATATCCTCAGCTCATGCTTTATGGATCTTAAGGAATAAAAGCTACTACTATGAGTTTTGCCAAATTCCATAGCAATACCAATAAATAAACGAATAAATAAAATTTAAAAATGCAATTTGCTGTTAATGTACTACAATAGGCTGCAGTGATACAAGCAATAAATGACAATGTGTCTGTGCACCCTGAAGGCAGTCAGCTAGAGTCAGAGGGAAGGCTGCAACTATAAAAGATGGCAGACCAGCAAGTAATTGACAGGTACTGGCTAGACAGAAAACCTGTGCAGGCTGTCTGCAATATGTGTGCCCCACATGTCTGTGAAGACCCTTCAAGAAAACCCTGTCTCTCTTAAAACCAAAGTGTGTCTTGCCTGGGTGTACTTGCACCTGGAACATTCCAGAGACACATGAGGGGTGCTGTGTGAGTGTCATAGACAAGTGCCAGCCATGTCCTGACAAAATTCCTAGAAGCAATGTACAGCAATGTGGATGAATACATACAATTTCCTTCCTCCCCCCATGTACTCTGTGCAATAGATTGCACACACATACCTATCAAGATAACAGCACATCCTGAAGCACACTGATACATAAACAGAAAGGGATGACCATCCCTCAATTGCCAGATCGTGTGTGCAGTAGATGGTAGCATAACAAACATAATTGCAAAACACCCCAGAAGTGTTCATGATACTGCCATACAGAGGGAATGTGGACTGAGGGCTGCATTCCAGCAAGGTGAAATACCTGAGGTACTATTACTTGGTAAGTACAGGAACACACCTACGATGTATGCTAAGAGTACCCCTCCCAACAGTATCCATGCTGACTAAATGTGTTTTTATTCCCCACAACAGGTGACTGTGGTTATCCACTTGAGCTGTGACTAATGACATCATAGTGTGAACCATCCAAACCTGCATAGGAGACTTATAATAGAGCCCGCACTACAACCAGAAACACCAAAGAGCATGTGCTTTGTGTACTGAAAGCTATGTTTAGATGTTTGGACACATTTGGGAGTGCACATCAATATATAAATGAGAAGACATCTCAGATGATAATGGTGTATACCATGCTATACAACATGCTAACTAGAGCACATGGCAGTCTTCCAGATGCAGGTCTCGGTGAACTACCATGAGAACCCAAGATGTCTGAAGAAGACATCCCACAGGTATCAGAGGAGGTGCAGAAGGATGTAGTGGTACATGAGACACAGGCATATGCAACATAGATGTGACCACAAGTACAGGATCAGCCTACATTGCAGTATCTGACCCACGACTTTAAGTCATGACAAGCCACATGTACAGAAGTGCACAGAGTAAATGTTTGTGTTCAGGTGTTCCCCCATGACAGCAGCACGGATTGCATCTACTAGCAGTTACCCACTATATGTACATGTTGAAAATCAGACATAATACCATAATCATAATGTATATCATTATGAACATATACAAACCTGTCATAACAGGGTCATCAACTCAGGGCACAATTGACACAGGTTAAATTGTGGCATCAGTGTATGGAAATCAATAAGGGACACACATGAGTACAACATATTCTTATCTCTACAATATAATAACCTGAAAAAGAGAAACAACATAGGACGTAATTCAGAACTTTTAATATCACCAGAAAGATATATCACAGTAAACTAGTAATGTAATGCATGGAGTCAACTAAGTTTATTAAACTGTTGGGCTGACTTTAAAACACAGCCTAGGATGATCACACTGATGACTCACACCACAATCTGTTCTGTCCCCACCATTTACAGAAACACTTGGCCCAGGTTGCTCCACAGTGGAGACTTATGGGGTGACAACATCATGTTGAGGTGAATGAGGATGACTGTGAGTTGAAGGTCTTGTTGTGACTGGTAAGACCATGGCAAGTGGGCCAGCAGTGGACGTTTTTGCACATTGGAGCATAGACATTGATACTTGAAGGGCAATGATGGTTCTGTTGAGAGATGGCCTGTCTCTCCCATGTTGCAATCGGCTAAGCAGAGTCAGGGCACACAGAGCTCTGCTTATACTATAGTGGCCAGGATTTCTACTGACCTTGCCACAGCTAAAATACTTTGATTTTGTGCAGCCGATGACATGATTACATCACTGTGTCTGCGCTCATGTCCTTTATGCAAAGAACTCAGCTGGTGTACAACATGATCTATGGCACTGGGAAATGCAAGGATATCTGATCCATGAAGTTGCTGTGAATGTTCATTTGCTTGTAGGAGTAGGCAGGCACCCTCTGACACATGACCATGCACACCATCTGTGCATCTACATCTACTGTATCATCCAGTATCAAGGTGCTGTGGGTGACTGTCGACATCAGTAGCGATCTCATCTTGGATCTCTGGTTCTACAGTTTAATGAAGGATACAGATAGCTGATGTTCTGAAAGAGGAGACAGATGACACAGATCAGACAATGTGCTTACATCATATGCTGGATATCATCAAAGTCATATGACACATATATCTCACAGCAATGTTACAGATAACAATGACTTTACATATGATCTACTCTATCTATGTATGTTTCACTGAAACTACATAACAGAGAGTAGATAATTAGGTTACATATCAAACATATATGACATATGTGATGAACACAAGCAAAATACACACTTGACAACTCCTCCTGGGAAGATAGTGCTGATGATGAGAAACAAACTATTGTAGTGTAAAAAAAATCAGCATTACTGATCATGACCTTGACACCATTAACCATCTGAATGCAGTTAAAACATATAGAAAGTTTGACATAGACATACCACTTATTTCTGTTGTTGATGAGGTTGATGCAGTCAGGGCTATGAAAGGGAAGTAGGACACACTATTTTAGGAGGACAACAACGGGAGTATCAGCAGTGACATGTATGAAACATAGGTAATAGACATACTTCCACTGTTTAGAGTTTGTGGGTTGTACTGCAGATCTTGCAATAGGAAAGTGAAGAGAAAGACAACACAGTCGTGTATTTAGCCAAACCAAAACAATAGTGACAGCATGGCAAGACATATACAACACAGTAACAGGGGCTGCAGATATACACATGATGGATGTTTTTCCTGTAGGCCAGAAGGTTCTGTATTGAAAAATAGTGGTAATAGTGTCATGTATCACATGTGTGCTATTCACTGATATAAATATAAACCTGTTGCTGTAACATACCTTGTCTGTCTGAACTTGCACCTGCAAGGCTTGAGGCCCACTGAATGTACCTGTAGAGTACAATGTATGAGAAATAACAGTATGACAACAAACAACAGTGCCATGGCATGAGGCTAAGATAATAACAGGTAGCGATCAGTAACACAGTATGGAGACACTTACATGCTGTTCCCTGGTGTTGTCCAGAACTAGATGAACCTTTGATTATTAATGCACACAGCATTACAACATGTTGGTTGCACTGTTCTGTCTGTACTGCAGTTGTATGAGTACATGTCATTAAATTTACATTCATCATAATCATCATCATCATCATGTGTTCATCTATGTGCATGGCTCAAATCTGCTACTGTGAATCAAAAATGACAATACATTAATATGCATGCTACAGCTATATACAATGTGGCATGTTCCAGTTATCTTCCAGTGATCTGATTACAGGACATCAGAGGCACTTTCAAATATTGATTTTGATACATTTACAGATCAGACCATTGCTACTTGATAACTAAGTGAGACCTCAGTAAGAATTTTTCAGATTTTGCATTTATCCTATGTTTTCCATTGGAGAGTTAAGATGGCTACCTCAAGGTAGCTGAGATATGTCAGTATACCCAAATGGACCAAGGAGGAGACCACACATAATCTGACCATATACACTTGAGTAGAGCATCAGATGAGAGCCAGGCCAAGGAACTCTGTGATGATATACATCTGGAGCTGGAATGAGAGGAAGCAACAAAGACATACATGGATCTACTGCACTGGATTGCAGGTCCGCCACTGCTACGATAACCTGCATCAGAGTGGCGCTGAGGTGTGGAGACAGCCCATGTACTGCTACAGTAAGGTTGCCTACCCTACATTTACCTGAGCATTCCTAATGAATTTAGAGGTATATCTCTGTCCTACATATATCAGATAGGTGTTTTTAGGGTCTATATTTAATCATCAAATGCTTAAAAAAGTGAACTATGATTTATTGAACCCATGTAAGCGAAAGCTTACAATCTTGAACGTTTAGAACAGCAATTTTTTTCCAAGGGAAAAAAATCGCTGTTCCACCAAAAAAGAAAAAATTGTGAAACATTACATAAAGTGGAGGGCTTCAACCCCCCACACCCCCCTAATTAAATATACCAACTCCGAGATCACACTACAGTCACAAAAAACGACAAAGTAAAGGAAGCAGCCAAGCAATTTATTTCCCAGGGAAAGAATTTGCTTATATACCATTTCACTATTTTGCTTTTTCCTGCTTTCAAGTTCAATCAAGACACATTTGAAAGAATGGGTCTTCAATCATTTAGTAGGAACCCATCTTTTTATAACCATTAAGTAGCTGTTGTGACAATCAGGTCATGGAGATAATTAAGTGGGCATGGTAACTGCTCTCCATGTAATTATGTGTTTGATCCACATGCTGTTAATTTTTTAATATTATTTGTAATATACCTAATTATGAACTTTGTAGATGTATATATGTTTTACAACATATAACAACATTATTTCACACACTCACTGTCCTCTAGCATTACTGATGTCTAGAGCACCTAGGCCACTGATGACTGCACATTTTGTAGGTGTCCATTAGAGTAACACAGTATTGCCTACTGTAGAGTTATATGTCTGAAAAAAGTCACATTCTTTAATTCATTCTTCCTAATAAAGTAATCATTCTTAATACAGTCCCATTAAGTCAAAAGGAATGCATGCCTGGCTGCTTACACGTAAGTTTTTAGTTATGTGTTGATAGCTGTTATTTCTTTAGAAGAAAATCTCCAATAACTGTTGGAAGTTTTTGAATTAGTCTGCTCTCCACAGGAATTCAAATAAACATCAGCAGAACCTGTTTGTTAAAAAGGTACACCTGCTGCCTGGTAGCTTGGTCTGTAAGAAACGTGCTCAGCCTACTTGCATTTTGATGTGCTGTGAGTCCCAATCCACATAGGGGGAAGGGGAAACACATCAATAAACTGTTCTTTTGGTTTACTTCAAAATAACAGTTAATTAGAGAAGCATATTCCACTTATTGATATTAATGTTTATTTCATGCTTGGTTATTAATAACTCGATTATTGATTGAATTTCTTTGAATATAACCATAATCTGTAATACTCTGTTAATAGCAGCTCTTTAACTGCAAAGTTAGTTAAGCAGTACCTGCTTGCTTAAAAAGGTGTACTACCTGTCATCTCAGCCTGTATGGAAACGAGTTAACATGTCTACATTTTGGTGTACTGAGGGCTACAAACCACAGGCTAGATTATCTACACTTTGGTGCACTGTAGGTTTGAATCCATATAGGGAAAAGAACATCGACAATCCAGGTAAGCGATTTTCCCCCTTACAGGACCCATGGTAGCACTTAGGACCCATGGTAGCGACTGTTGAGAATTTGCGTTGTCCATAGCGTTGCACTAGCGAAACAAGTGCTACCATGGGTCCTGTAAGGGGGAAAATCACTTACCTGGATTGTCGATGTTCTGAACAGTCGATGCTTTGGTGTCGATGATTCATAGGAACTCAGGGAAAACATATCTTAAATTATCTTGGTTTACTTTACACATAGCAGTTATGTAAGAAAGGAATATTCCTCTTACTGATATTCACATTTATTTTGTGCATGGTTATGAATACCTTGACTATTCTTTAAATTCCTATAAATTTATACATAATACATAACAGGCTAATAGCATCTCTTTGAGTAAAGGGTTAGTAAAGCTTGCTACAGACAGTTATATGTCTTACAAATGTTTTTGACAATATGACATTATTTTAAAAGTGCTATCAACTTCTGTTTTTATCATTAATTATTACATTCACTTCAACAACAATATCATCCTTATCTTTTGAGAGAGTGGGATAGGCAGAATAACTGCTGAAATGCAGAACAGGGAAGATGTATGTATTTGCTTAGTGATGTGCACTTTGCCAAGGAATATCTTAGTCCTCACATATGCCTTACTATGTCCCTCATGTACAACAAATTATGTGGTTCTGTTAACAGAAGCTCTATGATACATGACACTGCCCACAATGTTTTCCATTATATCTGTTAATGTTTCTGACCACAGTGCTGACATGAATTAACTTTTGGTAACTCTTTGCATACATAACCTGCAAATGTTCATTCTTTGAAATCATAAGTCAGGATCCTTATTAGTAGATCTTCCTTTATCCAGGTGATGTCATAACAACAACCCCTGGATTCAATAAACTCTGTGTTGGGTCCTTGCAAAGTCTATATGGAGTTATATTTGTTTGTGGTCAGGAGCGGTGAGTGGCAATGCTCACCACTGTGCAATGCACATTAATGCCATACACCATGTCTAAGTGAGGTTTCATGGCTGGCAACAGTTTTGCAGGCCAGGAAACCATGTAAGTGAAAGCAAATAGCAATTCAGTTTAAAGCAGAGCACCTATGGTTTGCAGATTTGTACAGAATGCCACAATTATCACCAGGCATTCACAGATAGTTGTCATTCTGTTAGTGCAACACATCTGCACAAAGGCCAACATAATGTGGGGACAGTTAACCAGAAATAGAGACATATTTGACATAGATGTTCTATACAAATATGGTAGAATGGAACTCAAACATACCTCTCAACCTCTTAGAGCAAGAAATCTGGATAAAGCCAAAAATAATGGGGGAACAAAGGACCCAAAATAGGAACAGATTCAAATATTGCTACTCCAAATTTAGAATGTGATAGAATAATAGGTTGTACATGAATTTCCTGAAGAGCATGATTTTTGAAACTCAAATGTCTGTCATCAGTTTCTGACTTCAATCCACAATAATATGCCAATTAATTGCTAGAAAACCAAAATATTATTAGGAAAAGATCAAAAATATGCGACAAAAACTGGACATTTTGCACAAAGCTAAAGTGCTTTCAGCTAAACTAGTTCCCTTTAACAAAAGTTTTATTCTGTGCTCTGGCCAATCGCCAATAAACCAAAGGCTATCTGGTTGCCCTGCACTGTGAGACCCTGCATCAGTGGAAAGCTAAAGTGCTTTCAGCTAAACTAGTGTATGTTAGAGTTGCATTTAATATGTCCTCTAAACTGAAGACATTTTGCTATAGCCATTACTGAAAGCATGCACACTACTGGTCACCCACCCCCATTTTTCTCTTCCTATTGTACTCCTAGGTCAATTACTTAAAACGACTCTCTTTCTCTTCGAAAAGGTTTACCTATATACCTGCATCCCATACTTATATTGTTTTTCCCTGTAGTAGTGGTGGTCCTTTTCACCACACTGTACTAGATTAGTAGCACAAGATTTCTAGTTATTAGGTTGATGCTGCGATACAGTGACCTGGAACTGACTGAGCTTGGTTTTCCTGATTTTTTTTTGGAAGCTGGCCTGGTCCGTTTTTTTCTTGCTTACAACCTTGTATTACTTTGTCTATATCCTCCACCCCCCGCCTTGAACCTGCACTCCTCCCTCCCACTCCTGCTTCATTATAAAGGAATAAAAAATGATGTAGATAGGCATCATCTTTGACTTAGCTTTTCTGCCCTTGCTTCATAGGAATCCCCAGTAATGTGCTCACATGTGAGTACTACCTGGTATTGTTTTTTTTTTTGTGATTCTTGTTGTTATTTTTGTGAAGTTTCACACATGGTCTGTTTTTTTCCATGCATATTTGTAGTTGGTAACAGCTCTATATGGTCACTTACTTTCTGGACATATATTTCAAAAGCATTTTTTTTTTTTTGCTTTACTCTGCTTGCCCTGCATTTGAGTGTTTTTGTAATGCCAGAATAGAATTATACTCATAGCATATTGTGGCTTTAAATAACAGGTACAAAGCTTCTTTATTCACTAATGTGAATATTGTCACATACTATCTGTGCTTTCATATCAGTAACTTGTTTGGCAATTATAATAGAACTTACTGTAACCTCCGAGAGATACAAGCAACTCTGTGTTTCTGTACAATATCACTGTTGTTATTCCTGACTTTTAGTGGAAAATGCTAAATTGTGTTTAGCATCTTAGTAGTTACTGTGTTTCTGTACAATACCACTGTTGTTATTCCTGACTTTCAGTGGAGAATGTTAAATTGTGTGCAGTATCTTAGTAGTTACTGTTTCTCTTCATAACCTCTATAACAATACATAATAATATAGTGTATGTTATAATAGCTTGATATCAACTGCAATTTCCTTTTGTTGTTTTCCTCTCTGCTTCCCTTGCATTTTGTGTTGCTCAAAGAATGGTGTTTCTTACAAGGTATGCTGCCCCTCCTCTGCATCCTCTGTCTTCTTCATTACTTGGTAATCAGTGTTTTAAAACTTCAGACAGAGTATTTACCTACTTTTCCTTTTTATTTCCAGTCCCCTCAGCAAAAGTTTTATTCTGTGTTCTGGCCAACCTCCAATAAACCAAAGGCTGTCTGGTTGCCCCACACTGAGTGCTTTCAGCTAAACTAGTGTATGTTAGAGTTATATTTAATCTGTCCTCTAAACTGAAGCCATTTTACTATAGCCTTTAACTGTAAGCATGCACACTACTAGTCCCACCCCCACATTTTTCTCTTCCTATTATATTCCTAGGTCAATTACTTAAAACTACTTTCTTTCTCTCAGAAACTGTTTACTTGTGTACCTGCAGAGCATGCTTGTATTGTTTTTCCCTATAGAAATGGTGGTCCTTTTCACCACACTACTAGATTAGTAGCATAAGATTTCAAGTTATTAGGAAGATACTGCAATACACTGACAAGGAATTAACTGAGCTTGGTTTTCCTGACTGTTTTTTTGGAAGTTGGCCTGGTTCAGTTTTTCTTGCTCATTCCGCTCTGTTCTACTTTGCTGCACTCGAGTTCACTCCACTCCCCTTACCCTATCCCCATTCCTGCCCATCTCAATGTCATTTCCTTTATAGCTAAACCTGCTTTTCCCCATCTCTGCCCTAGCCAATAGACACCCCCTCTCCACTACTCATACTCCACATCACCATTAACTGTAATGTCCACTCCCCACCCCTCCTGAGCCTTACCTGCTTTTAACTCTTCCAGTCACTCACTTTATGAAACGTCTTTGATGAGTCCTGATTTCTTCTACTAACTTTAAATAAATTGTTACCCTTTAGTTCTTTCTGACCTGGAACTAAATCATGGCTATACCTTTCAAAAACTCTATTTCTCTGTCTCCTATTTGTAATTCTTTTCTCAGCTCTAACCACTTACCTTACTCCTCACCTGCTTACCACCCCATCTCCCATACTCTCTTATCCCACTACCCACCATACAAATAACTACTCCACCTCTATTGCCCCCTGTCTCTTTCACCATACCACTATATAATTTCACAAGTTCAAAGTATTATACATACTGAATGCCCAACCTCTCATCAAAACAAAACAGCAGTTCCTTTGCAAATATTTCTTCCTATAAATACTTCAAAGCACAATACTACTCTTATCTGGTGATATTTAACCCAACCCAGGCTCTTGCTAGCAGCACTCTAACTTTGCCTATACAGCACCTCCCCTTTCCAACTACCTCACAAATAACTCATTATGATCACAAGCCCCCAAAAATCTATCCTTTTTGTCAATGAATATACAAAGCATTGTCAATAAAAGCACCCTCCTTCATGCCTGTATTTCTCAGTATAACTCAGATATACTTGCCCTGTCTGAGACATGGGTAAAACATCATATTACAAACTGCGAAATTCTCCCCCTGGTTATAATATTGTTCGACTGGATAGAAGTAAAAAAGGGTGGAGGAGTAGCTATAATCTACTCTGATCATCTCTCTCTTCCCCCTCTCAATGGCTATCCCTGATTTCTGACCTGCCAAAATATTTATAGCAATATGTAACTTAAATCAACACAAAAAAACTTGTCAATGCAGCAATCTACATACCCCAAGAAAAATAATTCCCATACTCAAGCAGTTTCTTTCTTGGATTTCTACATCCATTCCCTATGAATTTATCATCCCTGGGGATATGAATATTGACTGGAACCTTGTTAATACTGCATCCCCTAGCTACTCTATAAACCTTTATGATTTTACCCAGGTGATCACCTCACCCCCCACCCCCAGCAAAAAAATCCCAAAACAGCTCGGTCATCAACTGGATATAAGTATCCAACCCCCAGTGCTATCATAACCCTTCCACTCTACCTAGCTCCCTCAGTGACCACCTCCCTACCTTGGTAGTAAGACATTCTCCCAATCTTAACAAGAGCCACCAATGCAAAGAGTCTTGTAACCTTAAAAACTACAACCCTGTCACCCTAAACAAAATACTGTCCACTCTAAACTGGTCATTCCTAAAAACATTACCCCTTAATGAGGCTGTCCAAAGCTTCAACAATATATTCCTAGAAACCCTTAACATCCTGGATCCCAGTAGAAAAATTAGGCTAAAATTTAATTATGCACCATGGCTAAACCAGGCAACTCGATCTCTTATGAACAGGAGAGACAGTGCCTGGACAGCATGAAAAAAAAAATAGCAACTCAGCTTTCCACCTGAACTTATATAAAAAGCATCACAACCAAACAAAAAAGCAGGTCCTACTAGACAAAAAAAAAATGTATCAAAACTTTCTGAGCAACCCACATTCTAACCCGAAGAAATTCTGACACTCAGTAAATGAGTCACTATTTCCAGGGAACCCATCTTCACCAAACCCCTTCCCTAACAAACCTTTGAATGAAATTGCAACCCTGCTTAACTTTTCATTGAAACAATAGAAAACTACTAAAGCAGAAACTCTTGATATTAAGACTCCACCTCCCACCTCATCTCTTACCTCATTCTCCCTAGTACCTGTAGCAACTCCCTTCATCAGATCACTTCTTATCAAACTCAAACCCTGCTCCACATCAGCCGACAAGCTCTCTCCATTATCTCTCAAACACGCAGCCAAATCCGTAGCATACCCTGTATCTATAATTATCACTACATACATCCAAGAAAATACATTACCAGATATCTGGAAAAAATTCTTCATAATACCCCTCCACATGTGAGGAAATTCTACAGAACCCTTAAATTACAGGACTATTGCCATGTTATCCCCCTTATCCAATATACTGAAAAAATGTATACATAGACAAATACTAAACCAACTCTTACAGAGAAACCCAATTACACCCACACCGCACAGTTTCCGACTCTCACACAGTACTACCACTGCCCTCCTAACATTTACAAACAACATTACCCAAGCCAGAGATGATATTAAACTCATATCAGGTCTATTCCTTGACCTATCCAAAGCATTTGATACTGTTTCCCATCCCATCCTCCTAAACAAACTTTCCAACCTACAACTCTCTACCTCCTGGTTTAACAGCTACCTCTCAAACAGATATCAGTCCATCAGATGGCAAACATCCTTCCCCCCTTTCCATCTTGTTAAGACCAGGATCCCCCAAGGTTCTATCCTGGGCCCCCTGTTTGTTTTAATATATTTATAAATACCCTCCATATCTCCTGCCCCCACTCTACCTTAATACAGCATGCAGAGAATTCTACAATTATTAACACATCTGAAAATATACAAAACCTTCACTCTGTCACTCAACAATTCCTGCACCTAGTAGAACAATGGCTAGCTGAAAATAACCTGCCTCTCATCCCCAAAAAGACCAAGCTTCTGCTTTTCCTTCCAAAAAACATCAATCCAGCTAAAAACAGCTTCACCATCGCATTCTTAGATAATACAATTATCACTGCTGACTCAAATACCAAATTGCTTAGCTTTACTATAGATGACCAATTAAAATTCAACCTGAATGTCTTAAAATGTATCAAAAAGTCCAATCAAAAACTAAGTCTTCTATACCACAACAGCAAATATATACCTAACAAATCTAGACCAATACTGGCTCAAATATTTGTTCTACAATCCCTGCTGTTTGGTGATCCCATACTTACTAACCTCCAAAATAATCTCTTAACCAAACTAGAAACCACCTATAACAAAATAGCCAGATTTGCGCCAGAAGTAGCTACAAATCCCATCATTGGATATCCCTGAAAAGCTTAAGATGGCCTGAGCCCCTGCACATGCTTCAAATATCACAACTACAAATTGTACACAACATCCTAAATAGCCCCAACTCCTGCCCTGACCTTACATCCATAATTACACCCTACACACCCAACAGTAACCTCAGAAGCACACAACAAAACCTTCTGCAGGTGACCAAGCCTAACTAAAATATTGAAAAAATACTTTACATTCATGCAATTGCATACTCATGGAACAAACTTCCATTGTCCCTTCCCTCTACTACCAAAAGTGGTGAATTCAAAAACAACTAAAAATTAATTTCCAGCATGCATGGATCTGTACTTGTCAGGAAATTACCTAATGAATTTTAAGTGAACCACTATTATTTTCCCCTTATATTTAAACTGCAAAAGCCAGTGCTTTGGCATAAAATGATAAGGCCTAATGCAGCACAGGTGACTCAGGTTCAGTTACTGGCCTGGGCATCTGAAGCACTGGCAGGGGAGGATGGGCATTATCTCTGTGCACATGTTGTGGTTTGATTTCCCTAGTGAAGACAAGGACAAACAATATGAAATGCTTTCTGATGGTTTGCAGGGTACCCTGCTTATGTTAGTCCCTTAGGAACATGAGGAACAGTCCAGCAATGGTATCCACTGCATGCTACATCCTTGGGGTTTTATTGGGGTGTGCTGGGACAGGAATATTCAGAGAACAATGCAACCACAGCAGCAATGCGATGATGTCCATGACACCTTGATCTCTTCTCTGGCAACAGCCTGATTTGGAATATGTCCATGGGAAGTCAGGATGGCGTATGTAATCCCAGTGTTCAAAGAAAGACACTTCGGTCAGCTGAAGATCAGCTGAATGGTAAAGAGAAATAAGTGCAAACAATAAAACTGACCCATCTTAACAAATCTTTGAATAAGTCACTCCTTCAGACCCACTTTACTATTTTAGTCAAACACCCTTGGATTTTTATTCAGTAGTATTATTTAATGTTACCCTTTTGCTATTTATAAACAGTTTTCTAGTTGTGCAATGTGTACTGACAATACTTGGGATTCAGTAACATGTCTTCTGCAATTGCATAAAAGCTAGCAAGTAGCATTCATACAATCAAATGTGCACAGACTTTGTGATACTATATGAATGCTTGAATGCCACAGTAAATGTCTCCCAGTAGCAATTTTGTTGATGTTTTGGTTGAAGTGGGGATGAAATGTGTATATAGGACAGTCAGAAAGGGGGAAAGAGCAATCTAGAGGAATATACACAGTAACAGTGATTCAGTAAAAATTGAAGTGTCGTGGAGAAAGCAGGGCATATTTCTTTTCTGGGGCAGCTGATCTTTTTTTTTTGTTAATAAGGGTAGATGTGGAAGGACGAAACAGGAAGGGAGGGATGGAAAGACAGTAGAGATATGGAAGAAGGGATACACCAATAAACATAAAACATAACAAAGAGCAACAGGTGAGTTGGTGTCACAAATGAGGAGTTATGTAATGGCTACACTGCCATACAGATAGATCAAGTGTAGTTGGTTAAGGGAGGACTGAAAAACAAATACATCCACTAGAATGACTGTTCATACTAATGGGTGTTGGTTTAAATGTTGGTGATGGTGGTGCAAGGCAATAGTGTGAATCCATAAGTCAAATAAAGTTATTCTCCAAGAGGGCAATGTGGGCTTCAAGCCAACTCTCCACAAACTTCATCTTCAACTCTGCCAACTTCTACTGTGTGACAAATTTTGGCCATCTAGCAACATCATCAAAGGAAAAATAGCACTCTCCTCTGGTTAGCACCTTCCACAGGCCATTGTGATGCACCACTTTGTCCTGTACCAAACTGAATGACTGGGCACCTCTAGAGGCAGATGGTGTGCTGGTAGTAGACACTCAGGGTTGATTGTAGGATGAGGACTGGCACCACACCACTGGCACAGCTGCGGCAGATGCTGCAGAAAGTATTAACTTAAATGGATAGTAATAATACAAGAAACATCAAATAAGATGTTAAAGGGATAATTACAAAGATAAGAAGAATCAAGCACATCATTAGTACTAGGACTGTTTCTGAGGACCACTCATACTGGTACCTCCTGGAATACTACTCATTTGCTGGCTATGCTACTATGCCACATACAATAAGTCTGCCTGAGCCCACATGTCCCTTTGTATGATGTGCATGAATGTATACAATGTCACTGTCCCCATGGCCAGAGTTCACTTCATGGCGGGGGTGTGGATACAGTGGTAATATGGGAATGTGGGCTATAATAGACCTTGGAGGGTGAAGGCTGTGGCCATATGAAAATCCTGTAATGGACATGGACATCATCAAAGCTATGCCATGTGCACCTGAAGAGCAATACCATTGATGCAATACAGCATGCCTATAATGGCATTGTACTGTGCCTCAGACATTGAAGGAATCATTTCCAATATAGACAATTAGAATGATTTTGACTAACAGCATAAGCTGTTTTGCCCTGCATCTGGATGCTCAACATAGGCATACCAGAAATGTTAAGGGCATGTGAGGCAAAGTTGTCACTCACATCAGCTTACGGTGGAGTGATGCATGGGCTATATACTGTTATGTATCACCTCACAAATCCCAGCAATCCAATTCCTCCAAGTCTGACCCCCCTCCATTTCCCACACAGATGATCCCCCAGGCCCACAGACAACTTTGTGCACAGCACAGGGACGTAGCAGCCACCCTTTATCTAAGGCAATCATAGGCTGTCTTTTCTCTGCAAATAAGCACTGAGTATGTATATAATGAGCATGTGCATTTTGCACTGGAAAGGCAAAGCACCACATATCTACATGGTTTGTCCTACTGCTCAAAAGACTATGGGCAGGATTCACGATGGCTTGCACGGAGTCTAAGAGTCGTGTAAGACTCCATGCAGCCATCGCGATCCAGGAACAGCCCAAAATCCCATGTAAGAGACCAGCTAAAACGTCTCTTAAATGGGCAGGGCATGGATATGCTAATTACCTCACTTGCAGCCGAAAGGCATGCAAATGAGGTAGATTAGCAATCCACGAAGCTGAAATCAGCCCGTGTAAGAGTCGTGTTAGGTGCAGAAATGTACTCAGTTGACAACTGAGTACATTACTGCAAATAACACAATGGAGCCATAACAGCTCCAAATAAAGTGCGCATATGTAGCAGGCAGCATGCCAATGGTCAAATATGTGGCCATTGGCACGGTAACCCAATGCAAACATGAAATAAAATAATTTTTTTTTCGGCGATCGGCGAGGTTTAAACGCAGCGCAGCACCGTGCAAATGGGCTGCGCTAAATAAGACATAAAAATAAAGGTTTGAAACCCACAAATGTGGGTTTTATGCAATGCATGGATTTGCAATGCAGGGACTAGCAGACCGAAAACAACATGGCCACCGTTTAGTGGTTGCTAAGGGGGGAAGCTGAGTGCAAGACACGTAACTAAGCATTAGTAGGCAATCCTATGTAAATGAGTGATAGGATAGTGAATCACACTGTCACATAGCAAATGAGCACATTCCGTGTAGTGTAAGAGTTAGATAAGGGGGAGTAACAGAGTAGGAGATAGGTGACATCACAGGGGGGAATGTCAGGAAGAAATCAAGCTCATTGGAGCAAATTGGTATGTGAAAGATGTCAATCACACAGCATAGAAAGAGGAGTGTCAACAGATAAGCATGGGAAAGTCAAGAAATGGAAGGTGTACACTGTGGCCAACACCAAAGTTTCTTGCTGTGTGTGCATGCACACGTGTGTGCACTGGGAGGCGTGAGTAAGACAGAGTGTGCCCGTGTAAGGCAGAGTAAGCATGTAGGTGCCTGTTTAAAGATCTGTAAACCTGTTTGCGCTGGTGTGCACGCGTTTTAACCCAAATAAGCAGATTCTAGTCCGTGTAAGTATGTGTGTGCGCGTGGTAGCCACTGTGAACGTGTTTCCGCTGGTATGTGCGCTGCTCCCCCTAGAAACAGAGAGGAAAAAGGAAGCAGAACAAATAGTAGGAAGCTAGCAGGGAATACTGGTAGAGCTAGCAGGTGAAAACAATTAGAAGCAGGCAATTACACAGGCATAATACTAGCCCAGCCCAGCACTTAAAACACTGCAAACAGCATTGCAGTATGTTTCTCTCAAGAGACACTGCAAGACAGGAGTAAGCTATTAGAAGTGAAAACTGAAAAAGCTGCACTCAGACCAAACATGCTAGGGGCTGCCATAGCTGTTATAAGGAGACATAGGAGACTTGCTGAGGGTGGTGACAATGCAAATGCTGCCAGACAGCCCACAGTCAGGAGACGAAGAAGAGTGTACAGGCCCAGGGTACAGGGGTTACATGAGCTGGAGATAGTGGAGCACTATAGAGTGGACAGAGACCTCCTGCAGCAAATTGTTGAACTGTGCAGGCCACGCCATACACACAGAACCAACAGAGGGGAACCCATCCCAGTGGAAACCAAGGTATGTATTGGCCTAAGAATACTAGCAACAGGTACCTTCCAGAGACCAACTGGTGATATGATGGGGATATCACAGGCATCAGCCTCCAGGGTACTGCACCAGTTCCTGGATGCCATGTCAGCACATGTCGGTGAGCATGTATATTTCCCAATTCCCGTGAGGTATTGGCCAGCAATATGTGTCTCTTCCATCAAATAGCGGAATACCCTGTGGTAGTGGGTGCAATAGACTGCACGCACATATGCATCAAAGCACCAGCCGGTGAGTGGGGTAGGGCCTACATTAACCACAAGGGCTTCCCCTCCATCAACTGCCAGGTCATGTGTGATGCCCAGGGCATAATAATGAATGTGTGTGCTGGCTGCCCTGGGAGCTACCATGATTCCCATATCTGGCATTTGACGCAGCTGTACCAGACATTTGCCAATGGGGACATCCCACATGGTCACCTAGTCGGGGATGCTGGATATGAACTGGAGCCGTGGCTGATGACACCCATCAGAAACGCACACACACCTGAACAAGAAAGCCATATTGAGGCACACGGGCAAACACAAAATGTAATAGAGCATGTGTTTGGGCTGCTCAAGTCATGGTTCTGGTGCCTGGACACATCTGGTGGAGCCTTGCAGTGCTCACCAACTACATGTACCCAAATTGTCATGGTTTGTGCTATGCTACATAATATGATTCTGCAAAAACAGCTGCAGCAGGACCAGCATAGGGCCTGGACAAACAGCCCCCTACCATTGCCAAGGCCATCACAGGCAGAGCGTGACTCGGAAGAGGAACAACCTGAGCCTGCCCCAGTAGGCAGAAGGAGGCATGTCCAGTATGCCCTGGCCTTGGCAAAGAGGCAACGCATAGCACATACAATGGCTCAGTAGGAACCCTGGTAATGATACCCCCTTCTCTGACTCACTCATATAGTAACAGGGATGCCTAACATGACACAACCTGCTCTCAAACATGTACAGGGAGTGTAGTATGTGCATCCGACAGAGGCAGCCCTGCAGCACCACCTGAGGCATGATTGCCATGTGTTAAGCAATGTAACACCATCTAGTATATGCAAACATGAAGACCCTGCCTAACATCTCACCTCACCAAGCATGATGCCACACAATGAAGACAAAAGTGCAATAATTGGCTGAAGTATTGCTGTTAGCAAGGGGGAACAAATGGCTGACAGCCTGGGATGACATGATGAGCAAGACATGATGCCCCATCTGCTAGGGATTGCGCACACCCAGCACACCTGGCAGTGTGGATACTGGCAAAAGCTATTGTCACCCCCACTGTGCCTTGAATAGGTAAGGCTGGAAACACAAACCCACCAGCATAGGTAGCACAAGGGATAACAACCTGGACATAATGCTACCCAATGCCAGAAGTCTAACCTGCAAGGTGCATGCAGACCAAACTCACCACAGCATGGAGAATGGTAATATCTGTTCTGTAACAGAAACCTGGGTCAAGGCCCAGAAGAGCACCCTAATACTACCAGGTTATGCCTCATACCATGCTCTACAGCTCCAAAACATGGAACACACTACAATAGGAGTGTGGCTATCAGTAATTGTCAAGGATAACCACACCCCCAGGTTGGTACCACAGCAAGAAGCAGCATGGACTATCCACGGGCAAGTAACATTGGCTCAAACTGCATCCCTGTTTGCAGCCTGCAACAGACCACACTCACAAACCCAGGAACCCCAGCCAGCCTTCCTGAAGACGATGCAGAGTATGAATGTCTCAACAAATACCAAACAAGGCACACACAAAGTATGACATAGGTGGCAATCCATTATGTATGGAAGAAGTAATCAGGGACCTAGGGACACAAGTGGACGGTAACCCGTCATTTGACACTCACATTGCCAAGGTGGCCAGGAAGACCTGCTATATTGCCCACCTTAATATGAAAGGATGCACATGTAGATCAAGAGAGGTCACTGTGCCCCCATACTCTACCCTTATCAGGCCCATACGTGACAACAATGCCCCAGTTCGGATGTACCTTACCTTACACCTGCAGCAGTTAGAGAGACCCCAAATGTACCTCACCAAGAGGATAAAGGGTCCAAACATTTGTCATCTGCTGCCTGGCTGAAGAAACCACAGCCCAATTCACAAGCATACTGCCCAGTCAGAGGTGATGTATGCCTGATGTACAAGGCCATGTCTAATCCAGAATGAATGGACATGCTCCACTGCAGAAACCCCAAATCCAGCAGAGACACCATAGTGAGATATCTGAACCTCCACACATAGATAAATAGGATGTGCTGGAGGGACAGATCCATAACCCAGAGGCTCCTTACACTCTGGAAAAGAATCCCAGTCCATGATAGACTGAGCTCCACACTCATACTCAACAAGAAAAATCTGGTGAAGTGCATTGGAGATAGTAGGTGTACACTGGGGGCCATCCCTGTGTCACATCTAGTAAAGTAAACCCTAAATGGGCATAATATGCACATTGCAAGGGGTGTCGAAACTCACACACAGTCTGTCCATGCTCAAACATGGCTAGGGCAGATAGCCTAGTATGAACCTATGAACCTATGATGATACAAAATGTGCAGAACACAAAGGTTTATCACACAGCTGTCCCACCTGATGGTAGGAACCATGGTGATAATCCACAGATATGCTCTGCAGTACTCAAATATCACAAACAATACAGCAAACTCACACACATTGCCAACATCCAACCTAACAGATTCTTTGCAATCTCCCCACCAGCACCATACTGCCAAATATCTATCCAAGCAGAGTGCCAGCCCCCTGACATTGCAGATGTCGAGGTAACAGCCAGCATCTACAAAGCACACCACGCAGCATCAATGGTACCAGATGGTGTCCTGGGTTGTGTCCAACAAGTACTGTAAGAAAAATGGAACACCAAATAGCACTACTGTGCACTATCAGTCTTACCACAGGATATGTACCCAAAGAGCAGTGTACAGCAACAGCGGTCCCTCACCACAAAGGTGGTGCCTGAATGGATACTGCAAACTATCACCCTTCAACCCTGACTATTTAGGTTGGCAAAGTAATGGAGAGGATGATCATGGATCCCAGGAATAATGAGATTGGGTACCTACAGACATTGGACCCTACCCAGTGTGGCTTTCATAGGGCAGATCCTGCCCCTTAAACATGTCTGACTCATGTGAAATGCGCACCAAGGCCATTGATGTGGGGAATGTGGATCACACAGCCTATCTGGACCTTGCTAAACCCGTCCATACAATACCCTAGTTGGTCAGTACAGATAAGCTCACCAGCCTAACTATAAACCCCTATCCAAGTAGATGGGATGCAAACCAGCTCAAGGACAGAACTGACCTGGTCAGACATGCTGCAGCCATGTCAGACTGCAAACTAGGTACAACTGGCAAACCACAAGGCATGGTCCTGGGACCTCTCTTGCATGCTATATATGTCACATAGGTACAGGCCAACATGGAAGGACTCTGTCTGAACAGGTTCACAGAAGTCTACTAACTGCTCACCATATCAGACCCTCCAGCTGACACAAGCATCCTACAAAAGGCACACATAGAAACAGACAAGTGGTGCCACAGCCATGTCAACAAGCTAAATGCAGAACAGTGTATAGTCATCCACTGTGGAAACACAGTACATGGCCAGAAATTACCACATAGGTGTTAACCCAATAAGTACATCAGGAGCAATAAGAGACCTGGGGACACAAGGTGATAGATATCCTGCATGTGACAACCATGTGTCTGTAGTGGTTACAGAAACACACTATATACCCACCTAATCATGAAGGTAAGCACAGCTAGGTCAGGGTAGGTCAATGTGCCTCTCCAGTCATCCATCAGCAGCCTCACAATTGTGTACAATGGCCCTTCAGGGATGTACCTTAGCAGAGACCTGCATCAACTGGATAGACCCCACAAATACCCAACCAGGAGGATCGCAGAGCTGTAACAGATGCCATGTGTCACCTGATTAAACAAACTGCAGTTCCACACAGTGCCATACCACCTGGCTGGAGGTGATCTGTGCCTGATGTATAAAGCCATGACCAAGCTGGTATCAATGGACATTTTGCACCATGTAAAATCTGAATGCTGGTGACCTATGCAGATGACAGGCCTGAACCCCAGCACAGACATAAACAGGACATGCTGGTCCATAACCCAGAAGCTCACTCCACTCATAACTAAACTACCAGTACAGGTTATCCAGGGAGTCCCTCATTGACTGTCATCCAGAGGAATCATGATGACTGGATGGGAGATGGTAGGTGTACCCTGGATATCACCTGTATGTCACGGGTAGACAGAGGCACAGCACACTAACCTTGACATATGTCATGGCAAACACCAGTAAATGTGTGTTGAAGGACAAACACTCTCTGACTAGCATTACAAATGGACTAGGGCACATGGCCATTGTTTGTCACTGTCCACACAAGTTGTGGAATACATTAGCAATGTCGGACAATCATGTACTATGCTGTCCATATCTTTACAAAATGCGACATGGTCATATCTGCACAACTGGCCATCAACCAGTCTGGTGTGCTCACTATAAATATTACAAGCAGTGATAGGACTGAAACCGATGATACTGTCTGCCACAGTGAAAGTACTGAACCAGTACACTATACAACAATACACTGTTTGGTCAGTAGGAAAGGATGTTGACAACTGTATGCAAACTATCCCATGGCAACCCTCCAAGCACAGCATAATGCCTGTTAGGTTCAGACACAAAGCAGTTGGGCAGTAAGAACACAACCTGACGTCCAACACTCAACTGTACATGTGAAATATAGATGAAGTCCACACACAAACACAAATGTGGTGGACCACAGATCCCAACATAAGGAAAGTTCACACTGGGCATGCTCGCACACTTAGATGAATGAGACGTGTCACTCAAGAAGCCATAGAAACTGTGAACTGGGCATGCTCACACACTTAGGCCATGTCACAGTTCAGCAGTTGCACACACATATCTGGCATTTGTATGTGTTAACACAGGAACCTCCCACAATACAGAAATCTGCCCAGTGCACACAGTGAAATTACAACAGAGACATAAGTAAAGTACTGGATCCCACTCATATGCAAAAATCTTCCACAGTACACAAGTTGTTCAAAGAGATATGGAAAGCTATGGCAATAAAGACCCACACCAGTATATGAGCAACAGATACTTGCATCTGACAGGTAAACATATGGCCGTAGAGTGCAATACTAGGCTGTTGTCCCTAGGAAATACAGAAGGCTATCCACAGTGTATTTGGCGTCTGCCTCCACAGTACAGTAGGCCACTGTGCCTGTGCAAAGTTAATGCATAGATATGCTCTCCCCTGTACTGATGGATAGTAACAGATGTACATACCTCTTCATACATAATGATGTCAGCACACTATACATATGTCAGGAGCACAAATAATGCCCACTAATTTGAATAGCGCACTCAGCTACGGTGTTTCCCACAAGTGTCATAATTTAGTTAGATAGGGGTTTGAATCCTGCAAGTGCTCTGTGTGAGTATGTGTGACTGTGGGGGGGGCGTAGTGTGTGTGCAATTCCATGTGCAAGCGAAGTGTCCCTTTTGGAAACGAGTACAACACAACACATGCTGCATATTCCACTGTCTAAACACTGATGTCAGCACCCTATAAGTACAGCAGGAGAAAACAAGCCTCCCAGTAATGCAAATAGCGCGCTCTGCTACTGCATCTCTCACAAGTGTCACAACATAGTTAGATAGGGGTATGAATCCTGCAAATACTCAGTGTGTGTGTGACTGTGTGAGGGGAGTAGTGTGTGTGCAATTTATGTGTAAGAGAAATGTCCCTTTTGGCAACTAGTACAACACAACACATGCTGCATATTCCACTGTCTAAACACTGATGATGTCAGCACCCTATAAGTACAGCAGGAGAAAGCAAGCCTCCCAGTAATGCAAATAACGCGCTCTGCTACTGCGTCTCTCACAAGTGTCATAACATAGGTAGGAGTTTGAATCCTGCAAGTGCTCAGTATGTGTGTGACTGTGTGAGGGGGAGTAGTGTGTGTGCAATTCTATGTGTAACAGAACTGTCCCTTTTGGCAACTAGTACAACACAACACATGCTGCATATTCCACTGTCTAAACACTGATGATGTCAGCACCCTATAAGTACAGCAGGAGAAAGCAAGCCTCCCAGTAATGCAAATAGCGCGCTCTGCTACTGCGTTTCCCACAAGTGTCATAACATAGTTAGGTAGGGGGCAAGTGCTCAGTATGTGTGTGGGGGATCAGTGTGTGTGCAATTTATGTGTAAGAGAAATGTCCCTTTTGGCAACTAGTACAACACAACACATGCTGTATATTCCACTGTCTAAACACTAATGATGTCAGCACCCTATAAGTACAGCAGGAGAAGGTAAGCCTCCTAGTAATGCAAATAGCGAGTTCTGCTACTGCGTTTCTCACAAATGTCATAACATAGTTAGGCAGGGGTTTGAATCTTGCAATTGCTCAGTGTGTGTATGGGGGAAGTAGTATGCGCAAGAAAAATGTCACTTTTGGCAAGTAGTACAACACAACACATGCTGCATATTCCACTGTCTAAACACTAATGATGTCAGCACCCTATAAGTATAGCAGGAGAAGGAAAGCCTCCTAGTATGCAAATAGCGCGCTCTGTTACTGCGTCTCCCGCAAATGTCATAACTTAGTTAGGCAGGGGTTTTAATCCTGCAAGTGCTCAGTGTGTGTGTGAATGTGTAGGGGGGAAGTAGTGTGTGTGTGTGTGCAAGAGAAATGTCCCTTTTGGCAACTAGTACAACACAACACATGCTGCATATTCCGCTGTCTAAACACTGATGATGTCAGCACCGTATAAGTACAGCAGGAGGAAGCAGGCCTCCCAGTAATGCAAATAGCACAGTCTGCTACTGTGTCTCTTACAAGTGTCATAACATAGTTAGGTAAGGGGTTTGTATCCTACAAACACCATGTGTGTTTTGTCACACAGTTTGTTCATGTGTGTGGGGTGTTGTTCCCAATACTGCATGACATACATTATATCAGTAATGTCAATGCACACATGATGTATGTGTGTGCCACCTACACATATGTACCCGTGACCTTCAATAGTTCCCATGTCCGAAGCCTGTCTCATGTGAATACATGGAATTTGCATTAGACAACTGTATGACTGTGGTGTTCTGTGCAGGGGCTGCATGTGGTATGTGTATATACAGTGTGAGTTATAGATGGTCTCATTCCACCAGCGAGGGATACATGACTGGTCTGGAGCATATAGTCCACATGTTGGTGATGAACAGGTGCAGCATGTTTTCACCTCTTGTGGGAGTGGTAACAAGTTGTTCCATAGCAATGCAGGGAATGAATGCTAGGAACCCTTCAGCTAGGGTCTTGGAGCTAGAGTAATGCTCACACTCTATGTTTGGGTAGTTGCAGTCCACCCATATAATGGTGTTTGTAGGGACCGTCATATTCCCAGTGTTGTCAGGAAGGCCAAGTGGGTTTCCTGGGTATGGGAGGGTGGTGAATGCCAGGCTATGAACCTGAAGGCAGTCTAACCCACTGTCAGTTGCACATGGATAGGCTCTGATGCTTTGTGCTGTGCCACCAACCTGGGGGTGTGTGTATCTGAGGTGCCTTTGGATACATCCCCCCTGTTCTGGTTTGGTGCATGTGTAGGGGACGACAAGCATGGTATGAGGTATGACCTGGCAGTGATGAGGTGCACCTGGGAGCCTTGTACCAGGAGTCTGTTACTACACGGATATTGCTGTTCCCCATGCTAAGGACAGTTTCCACTGCATGCATCTTGAGGTTTACACTGCTGGTGTTGAGTAGCATTGCTTTTAGTGTCCTATCCCGTGTGATACCTGTGTAGGTGGCTATGTAATGTCAGCCTTGCATACAAAGGCACTATGTGTGTAGCAACAGCCTCTGCCAATATACAACAGCCCATGGGTGACAGGTGCAAGCTGTCCCTAGCAAAGCAACGTGGCTTGTCCAGCATGTAATCCCACGCTGACAGGCATTGGATCCCCTTTGAATGTCACCGAAACATACGGTAATTGTAGAAACTGATCATCCTGTCTACATATTGTGGCAGCATTCTTGGTGAGGGTAAAATGCTACTCAAGGTCAGGGTCATACCAGCCTGTGCCACAAGCTCACAGAGCCCCTCTATGTCCCCTAACATGTAGCCCAGGGAGGTGCGTCACAGGTCATACACACTGGCACAGACAATGACTGAGTCATATTTGTACATGCCTTGGAGTGACCTGTATGCTTGTGTTATGTGGTGGATCATAGTGCCCGATGGGCTTCTCAGCATGACCTTCACCTTGTTCAGCCTGGTGAGCAGGACCTCAGTGTACCTGACGATAGAGGTACCTATTACAACTGTAGCAGGTGTGTTGTCAAGCCGTATGGGCTGTGACTGTTTGGCACACAGGCTTTGTGAGCTATGCGCTGCACGTGCTCTGCTCTGGCGTAACGTTTGCTTGTGTGTCTGCTTTGCAAGTGTCAGCTGCTCAGGCAGGATGCTATTCTGAGAGTCCAAGAATGTACCTGTGTGTTTCTGTGTTTGGATTGCGGTCGTGGCAGGTCTATGTGAGACTGGTACTGTATTCACTGTAGTATTCCACTCCACCTGACAGGGTATGCCAGTACTGAGTTAAGAGAGCTTAGCCCCCAGTTTGGCTATGTGGTTGCATCTCTCACATGTGTTGTAAGTGTATTGGAAGGGGAGAGGGTTGTCTGTGTACATGAGGCAACTGTAACATTGCCACATGACTCACAGATTCACCAACTGGACCAGAGAGTAGATTGACAGGTGACCTTTGCACATGCTACCATAGCATTGTGAATCCCATACTAATTAAAGACACATAGAGCCAATGGGGAACAAGGTACTCAAGGTGAGTATGTGAGGGTGTAGTGCTCCTGATTTGTTACTGCTCGCATATAAAAATGCTGTCTTGAGCAAATGCGATGTAAGTCATATGCAATGTGTTACAGGCAACTTACATGCAAACAGGACAAACAGTGACTTTCTGTCAAGTGAAACATGGACATCAGTACAGTAAGCAATACAGATGTCACTAGAGATCCACAGAGGTGCTATAAATCTGCATTGCAGGTGGAATCAGTGTTTCAGGGACATAACAAGCAAACATGCATACAAACAAAGATACAGTCAGCAGGCCTGTATGTAGACTATACTACAACAAACAAGGTGTACGACTTCCAGTAGGTAACATTGCATATATGCAGGTACTATAAGCCTGTACCCAGACATTCACAGGTCAGACGGGCTGGGTCCAGCCCCACCCCCCACAAGTGTACAGACCATGTACCTTCATAATGTAGAATAACTGGCCTGAAACCCAAGTGCTCATACCTGTAATAATACACATTTTGAATAACAGACACTGAGCCCTCACTCAGCAGTTCCAGACTTAGTATGATGTATGCTACCTGTCCTGGCACCACAGTATCCTTGACATGTATGGAGACTCTCCCTCCTGTCATAGTTAGTTCTGTGTTTTGGGGCTGTCATGCATGGTATGAGGTGTGACCTTGTAGTGCTAGTGTGCTCTTGTGAGTCTTGAACCTGTTGTGTATTACTGCACAGATATCAACATCCTCAAACATCCTCATTCCAGAGTCGAGTGTGGACAGCATGCAACTTGCAGTTGACATGACCATCATTGAGTATCAATATGTACATTTTCGTATCCCCTGTGCTACCTATGTAGGTGGCCATCTCTTGACAGTCTCACCACCAGTATGCAAAGATGTGCAGACAGTACACTATGGTAATTACTATGGGTGTACAAAACAATACAATGACATTCATAATGTAACTGCATCAGGCATGCTGAGATATACCCACAATGATATCATTACACTGTACTGTTGTCAACATTATACTATTACTACACTTCTATGTAGTCACCCTGTGCATCAGCACCATGTTAACCTGTTCCTGCACCGATGTTACAGATTGCAGGAGGTGGCACAGTTTCATCATATGCACAGGGTGTGTACTTGGTATGCCTGAGTCTGCCACTGATACAACCAATTGACATGTCTGTGTGTGTGTGTGTTGGTGAGGGACAGCAGTACAAGATGGGGCAATATTGATGCAGTGTGTGGGTGTATGCGGTAGCCCTAGGTGTTATCAATTTGCATGTGTGTATGCATGCACACAGTCCCACCTCATGGCTGCCATATACAGGTGTTTGTGGATAGCCACAGACTGTACCTGTCAGGTCATACAGATCACTGTCTCTGGCCACAGACACGGTACCTGTGCCTGGCAGGGGTGCTATGGACCGTATCAGGTACTAAGCCAGACTGGGTACTGTCATCAGAAGCAGGTGGTTGCTGACTGGAGACAGGTCCCTGTTGGGACTGTTCAGAGCCATGTGCACGTGGTCTCCTGGGGCGGTCTGATGACAGCACAGACCCAGCATTGCTGGGGCTGCTGCTGGCACTATGGGAGCAGCCGCGGGCCTGTTGTCATCCGCGATGGCTGCCAGCTGCTGCTGTTGCTGGCATATGGCCACATTGACACCTCAACCATCCACCATTGCCCTGGCTCATGGACATGTAGTTGTGGAACAGATCTAATGTGTCCCCCCAACGTCTGTCAATGACCTCGGTGAAGTTACGGATGGCAGCCGCAACATCACTAATACTATCATTCATAGCTGTGCAACATGCTCTCTGCTCCCTCAGACCCTGTCTGGTGTACCGTTCCATACGTGACTGTGCCTGCATTACAGCCCGAAACATAGCTGAGGTTGAAAGACCTCTGTGGGCACGTCTGACAGGGGCAGTACGCCCATGGATGCTCCCACAAGAACCCCTGGACGTCTGCCTGTGTGGTACCATGTCAGGACCCTGGCCATGGCTGCTGTGTGGGGATGCATGTGCCACTGATACCACATTACCCTGGTCAATGCCCACTGTATCCTGTCCATCACTTAGGGACATTAGTGACAAAGGATGTATTGGCCGGATGACTGTGTGCATTGATGGGGCGACAGCTGTGTACTGTCAATTGGCTGACCAATGTCGGACCCTGGCACACCTCCCTGTGCCATTACACAGGTATCATCATTATCACTATCCACAGCAGCTGATTCAGGTTCCCTGCTGCACAACACCAGAGCAGCACCAGAACCTGTGGGAGTAAGACAGGAAACACAGTTTACAATGTGCACACAATGTCACCACTGATACACACATGCACACAGGGCACATGCACACATGCACACATGCACACAGGGCACAGAGGGCACACATGCACACATGCACACATGCACACAGGGCACATGCACACATGCACACATGCACACAGGGCACATGCACACATGCACACATGCACACAGGGCACATGCACACATGCACACATGCACACTCCTCAGTATATGAGATATCAACACACAGACACAAACACACCTGCAATCAAACACATAGCACTACTGCTTCAGCCTATTATTACTATTAGTATCAAGAGTATTGAAGGTATTGTTATTACACACTCACCAGCATGGATAGGCTGCCTTGCTGTTACACCAGAGGGACCTGCAGAAATGAGACATTTATTGTCAGTGGGCACAACTGTGCCATTGATACTGTGAGTATGATACAGTTCAGTAGTGCAACAGTTAGCTTCCACAGGTCTACTGCTGATATTGAGAATATCACTCTTGCACAATAATTACCAAGATTACAGCTACAAACCGAGGACACACCTCACACATGCATAAACTAACAGTGTACAGAACAGTCAACTATACACATGGCATGTTACCTGCACGCTCCTTGTCCTGCTGCTGGGTGGCTCCAGCCTCCATCATTACGTATGTATGCTGCTGCTGTTGCTGTTGGGCTGGAGACACAACACTTAGGAGTAGTCCCGCCAGTCTGGTGAGGGGGAGGGATGTCTAGCCACCCCACCACCTGTGGCAAGCTGCTGCCTGTGGATATCCGATGCACGCTGATGGAAATTTCTAATTAAATCACTGCAGTGATGGCGTACCTGCTCATATGTCCGGTTATGTGTGCCTATGTCATTTACCCGACGGACCAGATCTTGCCACAGTGCAACCCTCTCCTGCTGGTGTGGGAAAAGAGTATTGCAAAATCCAGCACCAGGCTCTGGTGTATCTCTTCCTCCTCCGCAGCGGAATACACAGGGTTTCGCTGGTGAACCATAGCCCTGAAAAGGAGAAGGAAAATATGTCAGCAATATATGTCAGCAAACTATGGCACACATAATACACATAATACTCGACTGTAGTGATATAACTTAAGCCCCATATATAGCATCTGTCTGTCTATTGGGGGATACATATGTAAATGACCAGATATCAGTGCTCAGCCGACAACTGTGCAACAGTACCTGGCACTCTCCATACGACAGACTAGTATACTGCAGCAGTCAGCACACTGGTTCAGGTCCAATGCACAATCTCACACTGGGGGTTTGTACCAAGGTACTGTATGGGGAACATTATCAACCCATGCACTGCATGCAATGCACGTTACATATTTCACTGGTAATGCACACTACTCTTACTTGCCATAACCCTACCTACACCACAGTCACATACAGGGTAACACAGCACAACATATGGCAATGTAGTATGTGTTGATCACAATACCTCACACATCTGTCTCTGGCCTCACACCAAGGACACACACTACCATGACAGACAGACAGTCATGGTGAGCAATCACACCAGTACATAACATGCACCCAGTCACTGGCACACTCATTCCACCTCACATCTTTGGTTTGCAATGGGTTCATGGGTGTGCATTGTGTCTTAGGTAGGTAGTATGCTATTGGCCCTAGGCCTACAGCAGCATACTGTTATGCTACCCTGCCCCTTGTGATACATGTGATATGATCGTACCTGCTCCTGTCAAACAGTTACACAGGGTGACTCATATGGCATATTACCTATCTGCATTACATCCAGCAGAGGTATGTCTGACATCTACTCATGGGGAGCCTTGCTTCTTAATTCTGTGTGGTTTAATGTGCTCTATACTGCGGTGACAAGGACGACAGACATAGGTAACTTGGGTTGTGGATGTTGGAGGTGTTACCATGGTTGTTGGACAACTGTCATGGTTGTGACCTAACTATGTATATCCAGCAGTGGTAACCTCTATGTAGGTAGTCTGGGTGCGCTCTGTGGTCTTGTCAGTCACTCTGCATAAGTAATGTGTTTGAGTGCACTGACACAGTTACTTACATATGTCTGTGTCCTTCTCCATATCTGTAGCTGTCATGGGAGGTACATACCATGTAGGACATTGTGGGGTGTAGAGGGGTACAGTGACCTACATGTCCATAGCTGACACACCATGTCTGCTGACACATTCCATGTACAGGTATTACAGGACTAATGTGCCACTGTGTATATCAATGGGGAGCCTATTGTACACTTGTTGCCCCTGTTCCCCCCTGACACATGCAGTGGTGGGCAGGCATGCACATATGTGGTGGTTATTGGTGTCAGTGTTTTGGAATGGGGTATGGTACTCCAGTATCCACACTGGTGTTCACTCCATGCCTTTGTCACCAGGCATCTGTATATATCTATATATATATATATATATATATATATATATATATATATATATATATATATATTTATATATATATATATATATATATATATATATATATATATATATATATATATATATATATATATATAGATATATACATATAGATGTGGGGAGAGAGGGGGAGAGAGAGAGAGAGAGAGAGACAGAGGGAGAGAGAGAGTGAGAGGGGGTGGGACAGAGAGAGAGAGATAGTCATATACAGACATATCTGTTGTGAGTCAGATCTGTCTGTATATGTATATGTATCTACATATATCTATATATGTATGTGTGTATTACATATATCTGTACGTACATATTCTATCAATCTCAATGTCTGTGCAGTAAGTGAAACCTGGTTCAAGGCTCCTGAGAGCACACCAGCGGTACCAGGCTATACCTCTTGTCACGCTTTTTGGCCTCAAAACTCAGGCCAAAACAAAAAGGGAGGAGGAGTGTCCATATTCATCAAGGACACCGACACCTCCAGGTTAGTGGTAACACATGAAGCATCAGAGACCATCCAGGTGCAAATAACCGTAGGCAAAACTGCTATACAACTGGTAGCATGTTACAGACCACCCTCCCAATCTCAGGAACCCCAATCAGCCTTCCAGAAGACATTGGAGTATATGAATGTCCCACCAAACACCATCATATTGGGAGACTTCAACTACCCTAACATACACTGGGTGCATTATTCTAGCCAAAACACCCTAGCCCAAAGGTTCCCGGAATTCATAAATTCAAATGCAATGGAACAGCTAGTCACCTCTCCCACAAGGGGAGATAATATACTAGACCTGATCATCACAAACATGGGGACAATGTGCTACACACCAGAAGTATACCCCTCACTAGTCACATATGACCACATACTAATCACCCTGGATATACATATCCCACCTCCACCCACAACACAAAAGACTACAGTGAGAAACCTCTCAAAAGATGACTTTACACTTCTTAAAACTGAGTTGGTATCCTTTAAGCCCACTGGGCCAGTGGGAACCACATCCCACAATGCACACTCCTTCACAAATGCTTTCTACGGACATCTCCAAGAATGTATGGTTCATGCAATCCCAAATAAAACCAAGACCCTCTCCACCAAGGACAGGCGTCCTGTCTGGTGGACCCCAGCCATGAACAAATTGTATAACAAAAGAAGTAAGCTACTGCACGACAGAGCAGAATCCCATAAAGATAAGGCATCTCTGATCAGCACTAGTAGAAAGCTACGTTCTCTCTTACAAACATGCAAGGCCAACTTTGAGAGGAAAATCGCTATGGACACTACAGATTACCACAAGGCCTTCTTCTGCTATGTTAGAAACCTGGGCGGAAACCCTCAGATATGTTCACAGTTAGTTCACAGTGACAAAAACTACACTGAACACACAGATATTGCCAACATTCTGGCAGACAGGTTCAGTGCAAATTTCTCCCCTCCCTCACCCCCAAAAGAGGAATTTCTCATCCCAGCTGAATGTAACCTCCCTGTCATCTCAGATGTCCAGCTGAGATCCGCCCTCAGCAAAGCTATAAACACAGCATCAATGGGACCCGATGGTATCCCAGGTTGCGTGCTACGTGAACTCCAAGAGGAGCTAAACCCGCACATAAAATGCTATTTAACCATAGCCTTACTACAGCATATGTACCTGAACACTGGCATACAGCAACAGTAGTTCCACTCCACAAAGGAGGAACCTCTACAGACCCTGGTAACTACCGCCTCATAAGCTTAACCAGCCTGGACTGCAAAGCTATGGAAAGACTCATTATGGAACTCATACACAGAGACATTGGGGACTTACAGACACTTGATCCCACCCAGTTCGGCTTTATAAAGGGCAGATCCTGCCTTTTGAACCTGGTTGACCTTTTCAAAACAGTCACTACAGCCATTGAAGAGGGCACAGCAGTCCATACAGCCTACCTGGACTTGGCTAAAGCTTTCGACACAATACCCCACTCTGGTATCATAGACAAGCTCAACAGCTTAAATGTATATCCATATGTCACAAGATGGGTTGCAAACCGGCTAAAGGATAGAAACCAAAAAGTCAAAATCGCTGGTGCCATGTCAGACTCAGAGCCAGTCACAAGTGGTGTTCCACAGGGCTCTGTCCTGGGACCCCTCAGGTTCGGCATTTATTTCTCAGATGTGGAAGCAAACATGGGAAGGTAGTGGCTGACAAAGTTCAAAGATGACTGCATACTAGGCGCCATAGTCGATACACCAGCTGACACATACATCCTACAGAAAGGCCTCACTGAAACGGACAACTGGTGCCGGAGTCATGGCCTTAAACTGAATGCCAAATAATGTATAGTCATCCCCTTTGGGAAAAACAAAGTACCCACATATTATCACATAGACAGTAACCCACTGAGTACAGACAAAGTAATCAGAGACCTGGGGACACAAATCAATACTGACCTCTCATTTGACACCCACGTTGCCAAAGTGGTTGGATAGATTTCCTACCTTGCCCACCTTATCATGAAGGGATTCACATCCAGATCAAAGGAGGTCATTGTACCCCTATACTCCTCCCTTATCAGGCCCATGAATGTGTACTATGCCCCATTTGGATGTACCTCACCTGGCACTTGCAACAGCTAGGGAGACCCCATAAGTATCTCACCAAGAGGATCAAGGGTCTCCAACAAATGTCATATGCTGCCAGACTAAAGAAACTCCAGCTCTATTCCATAGCATACCACCTACTTAGAGATGATCTGTGCCTGACGTGCAAGGCCATGTTCAATCAGGAATTGATGGACATGTTCCACCTCTATTCCATAGCATACCACCTACTTAGAGGTGATCTGTGCCTGACGTACAAGGCCATGTTCAATCAGGAATTGATGGACATGTTCCACCTTGTAAAATCCAAATCCATCAGAACCACAAGGGCTACAGATTTAAACCTCAGCACAAATAAGAATAGGACATGCTGTAGGGACAGATTCATAACTCAAAGGCTTCCCATACTCTGGAACAGAATCCCAGTTCATGTTAGGCAGAGCCCCTCACTGACTCTCTTCATGTGAATTATTGACGAGTGGATGGGAGATCATAGGCTTACACCAGGGGTCATCTCTGTGTCACTACTAGACAGAGGCACAGTAAACAAATGCTATTATGTAAGGGGGTCTTCACTCTGTCACTACTATACAGAGGCACAGTTTTCTAAATCTATTCTGTACACTGTCTGCAGATAGCCTAGTACTAAACTATGACACTGTGAAACTATATATGTCTATGTATGTCTACATCCCTCTCTATCTATGTATACATATATGTGTATTATATATATATATATATATATATATATATATATATATATATATATATATATATATATACACATACATATATATATACATATATATATATATATATAGATAAATATATATATATACTCCTTTTAGTTCCACATATGTATACACACAGTAACGTACTGATGAACATCCATTACTGTACAACCTACTTGTACATTGCACTACAACCTACATTGCTATGTGCACATAGCTACCTTCACATGCATATGTATGTAGAGCCTTCATTGACAGTTGCAGTATGACCCCGGCCCTATGCACATCTTCATATACATAGATACAGACCAATAACACATATGGAGGGTTCACATTATGTAGACTATTATATTAGTACTTTACATTACCTGTGTTTGTTGCAGCTGTTTGCGTAGGCTTTCAGTTACTTGGCCTGCTGTCAACTTGTTCGTTTTGTTGTTACTTTTTTAATTTTTTTTTTATTTCTTTCTTTCTCTTTCTCTTTCTCTTTCTCTTTCTCTTTCTCTTTCTCTTTCTCTTTCTCTTTCTCTCTCTCTGTCTCTACCTTCAGAGGGTGCAATGAAAGTATTGCATGTGTGGACTGGGAGTACAGGATGCTTTTGTAGGTATCTGCACATGACCATGTGATGGCCTCTGCACCAATTGTTAGCCAGCATTTACTAATTGCATGTGCAGCCTGTTGTGTAGTGATTGCAGTTCTCACTGTGATTTCAGGGCAGTGCTATAAAAAGGTCTGTTAGGTAGGCGTAGCCCTTTCAGATTATCAGGGTGGGGACCATGCTGATTTGCTGTGGACACTGTTCTGTGAGTGTAAGGGTTGGTATGTCTCTCATATTTCAGGCTGTGTTGTAGACACTGCAATGCATGTTGTACTGTAAGCTGAGTATTCCTTCCTCCAGTTTCCTCTTCTCCGTGTGTATGTAAACTGACACCTACGACTAGTAATATTGTGTATATGAGTGTGTGTATGCTTTCCTGTAGGAATTGTGGTGTAACTGGTATATAGCAGTGGCTCTTGCAATCTGTTGCTATGGCTTCAATATTTGCCCTTTACATTCACTCCTTGTATGCCTACTAGGTGTCTTTCCTCTACTGTGTTGCTATGGCTTTCCTATTTTCCATTTACATTCACAGCTTGTAATGCTTGCTATATCTGTTTGAGCAGCAATTCCCTATGTGTTTGTTGTGGTAGGGTGTTACTGCATGCAGTGTGGTCTGGCCATAGTGTGGGCTTTGACACTTACAAGGGTATTTGATCATGCTGCTGAGCAGGCCTCAGATACTCTCAGGTGCGTCTTTTATCAGCCTCATGGAATGGTACATATCAGTGGGATACTCCAATGAAATATTCTGATATTTTGCAGTTGTGATTGTGGGTTATTTTGAGCATATGTATTACTACACCATTTGTGATGTGCAAGTGGTGCATACTTTCAGTAATTCATAGTTACCATTGCATGTGTAGTAACACCTTTATGCCTACTGTTAGCACATTTCACAGGGTGGCAGTGGGGCACAATTGACATTTGTTTTCACATCAGGGACTTCCCTGTAACTCAGTCACAGTTGCTATGTCTGGGCTCTTAACTATTCAACTATGGCAGTGTTTATCCTGCTCTGAGTATGTGTGTGGCTTGCCAGATGCTACTGTGACATTATTACCTACTAGCTACCAACTAGCATGGCTGTTTCTCTTCACACAGTACTATTTTACAAATCCACTAGATTTGTCAGTAAATATACATGACATGCTTTGTGTACTAGACATGCTATATTCCCTTTACATTAATTCCTACTATTTCATGATATATTTCTTTCAGCACAATGTTGTTATATAGCAGTCATGGCTTAGTGGTAAGTCATGCAGTCTAGTGTTTCCAAGGTCCTGAGTTCGAGACTGACAGAGGTATTTTATTTTGCTGTTGAGAAAACTACAGGCCTTGTCATTTAGAGTGACTAAGGCACTTTTAAGCAACTGTAAGCGGGTTAGAGCTGGTTTGTGCGGAGGTCACGCATGTGCACTGCCGCTTAGCTTCACGCACACACGCTTAGCTAAGCGCACAGAAGCGCACTCCCGCTTACTACTGCTTAAAAGTGCTTACTCTCGCACACACCCGTGCTATTTTCTTTTAAAGAAAAGAAAATGGGGAGATAGGAAAGTGGTGAAAAATGGGGCAAAAAGAGGGTAGGACAGTAGGAAAACAAGCTCGGGTTTTGCAGGAGGGATGTAGGAAAGGCCCATAGCTGCCCATTTCTTCATCAGCAACAGCTGTGCATATGTTTGTAATTTGGTGTGAAATTTGAAACCTTCCACCACTGAGAGAGGTGTGAGGACAACAATATTTGTTGTACAGCCAATTGTAATTGCCAGTTTACATGTCCAGCAGACATGTGTGCAAAATGGGCAGCTATGTATGGGCGTAATTTTTTTGTGGGTACAGAATGCCCTTTTGTTTTTTTCAGGTGAGAGTGGTATGTCAGGTACAGGAAGTTGGTATAGCTGGTGAGGTAGGTAGGGGAGGTTAACAGACAAGACAAACTAGACGCATAGAGGGGTGGTGTATGACACATGTGGGGGGGGGTACAGAATTGACGGGGATGGATGTTTGGATATCTCGAGCCCATGAGCCCACAGATGGCAACAGTGGAACTGAGATCCCCACCCATGGGCAGTTGCCACTGTGCCTTCACTGCCCAGGATGGGGCTGTGCTGGGGGCTGTGTAGGATGGGCAGCAGGCATGCCCATGAGTTGTACCACCCGTGCCTCAAGCTGGCGTAGGGGCCCAAGCACAGTGTGCCTGATCTCCCTACGCACCACAGTCCGGACACTATGGAGGGTGAGTGGATGTTCTCCTCTGGCCACGCTTGCAGAGGGGGGGGGTGAGCCCCATCCCCTGCAGTGCTTTCACCCACAGGTGGCACAGGGCCACCAGAGGAGGGTCCGGCCTGGGCACTACTACCAGATGCACTCGCCAGCTGAGGTGGGAGAGGTGCGTCCACTGGAACCCGCCTTCCCTGTCGTCCTATGTTTTGCATTATTTTATGAGAGTTTGGGTTAGTAACATACAATACCATTCACAATTAGTTGTAACAGCATGCATTAGTATTCCCATTAACTAAACACCCATAAATTCAAGCCATTGAACAGCAAGCATAATACATGCATAATTTGAACAACAATACACAATCCAACAACATGCAGGGTTGATTGATGGCAACAGGCCATCAGGTTTGGATGTATGAACAGGGCACATGCATCAACGCACATGCAAATATGTATGAACCAACAGGACAAATGCCCAGGGGAGTTAATTGTGAATACACATACCCATTTCATGTGGAATGGATTATTTGTGGTTATAGGGTAGGGTGAAGAAATATTTCATTAACAACTTCAAATACCTAAACATATGCTGTACATTTCTACTAGCTGCAGATATATACACACTACAGGTCTGACTACAGTTTCCTATGTGTAAACTTATGCATGTTGGTGATAGGAATGTTACTGCTACATTAATATACATTTCATTTTTATTCATACACATTCATATCTGGCTCTGTTCAGCTACAGCATCCTGCTACATTTGCTTTATATGGCTCTAGACAACTGTGGATGTTTGGTATTTCATACAACCATACTATTTGCATATTGCAAACTGACAGCAACATATCCAAATTGTGGGACACACATTCCAGCTTCAGTACTTTATTCCACACATTTCGCTGTTTGGTTGTGCCTGTCACATTCATTTCATTCTGTACTGACTGCAGTATACTTTATTCAGGAGTTATTACAACTTTATTGGTGGATTCATACCTCTTTCTCACACTCTCACTTGTTTTATTTTTACAATTCAGGATGGTACTTAATTCTAGGCTTTATTGGCATGTTTTACTTGGTTAAAACAATCCTTTCCAACAGTCTCACTTGTGTCATGTTTCAGAATTTAAACGGGGATATATTTCACACATGTGTTTTACTCAGCTTGTGTATCTGTAATTTTCATCCTGCTGCAGGTTATGTACTATTATATTACAGGTGGAACATCTTTATTTCAGACTTGTTTCATTTTTATTTTTGGATTACAGGCTGCATCACACTTATGTAATCACACAGTACTATCAGAATCTCTCTAACACTGTTACTTGCACTTTATATTAATAGGTGACTACACTGCACTCTTTTGCAAGCTGTCATACTTATATTTTTTAACAGTTACAGGGAGACAATTACTAACCTGCCTGGTGGCGCAACCGCAAAAGCCTATCGGCATAGGCTTGACGATTCGCGGAATGGACACCTGCAGCTGCAATATAAATGAAGTAATATTGGAATACACATCTCCATAATATCAGCTAGGTTAACTTTCTACATAAATAATTACATGTAACTTACTCAGTAGTGGGTCGTTGGGCATTTGCCTGGCCTCCTGGATCCAACAGTTCAGTTGGTCCTGCTTCCATCTCTTCAGGTCCACATGGTGGTGACGGACCTATTCACCAGTCCTTGGTATTCCTGTGGCACTGGTGAAATCATGTCCCAACCAGTCCCACGCCTCAGCCGTGTATGCTCCCCACAGGACCTGGCACTGCATGAGTTGGGCCTCATGATCGTGGACAAGGAGCCAAACCATATATTTGGACTCCTCAACACCCCATCTCTGTGCTCGGAAGCAACTACCCTCTCCTACACCTGTCATCCTGACTGCAAATCGGTTCCACAATCAGTTATGCTGTGTATTCCTGCCTATGGGGCTTATATATGCCGTTTTTCCCACACTTATCTGTGATTGGCCATTTTGGAAATGTATCAGCTTCACAAAACCTGTTTTGTCATGCTTCTCTTTCCATTCATTCCTATATACATGCTATTACTGCATTTCTAAGAGTAACTGTCATGGCTTAGTGGTTCAGTACTTTGACTATGGTGCATGGTATCCTGACCTTGAGCCTGGCCATTGCTTTTTATATTTTATGACTGTCTACACAGGCTAGGATGTGTGTCTGTGTAAAGGCAGTTTTGATACAGCTTGCTCAACGTTGCCCGCCGTTTAGCTTGTTGGCGCGGTGCGCAGCTCCGCGCAAATGGGTCACACTGGTTTATGTGTTGTTTGGCTGTCAGCACATATATTACGCTCAGCTCAGCTATGGGCACACAGTTTCAGTGTGCTAGAATGCTGCTCAACCCCAGGCACTCATTTTACACCTGTTAAACCACTGCTCACCTACGGGCAGATATACTCAGCTTGTTAGAGTGTAGCTCAGCTATAGGCACTTCTGACATTTGTTTTTTTTTATTATCACACATTTCTTCATAATACATGGCCCATTTCATTACATTTTACATAAAAATTATTTTATACATGTACATATATGTCAGGGAATTGTTTCGTGCTTATTTCACTAAAAATAAAAATTGATGTTGTGGGGGCTCGAACCATGACTGCCTCCTCTTCAGCCGATGTCTCTACCACTATGCTATTGCTTCTTGGCTTACTTTGCATATTTAGATCTTATATGCTTTTCCACTGACTGCTAACTGTGGCTAAGTGACGGGCACGCCCGCGCAAACGAGCGCAATCACGGGCAAACATCTTTAAAACTTATAAAAAAAAATATAACATGTTCATTTTTACATTTTATGTTTATAGTCTGTGGGGGCATGTGTTGTGTTGTGTTTATTGACATTTACGCGGACTCTGTCATGGGGGTTTACTTTCGGGACTGTTACTCTTCTGGGGGCATGTCCATTTGCAGGGCTCGCCCTACGGACACGCCCCCTACTTTCTTACACGGACCGTGTTAGCCTTGAGTGTGAGTCAGCATGCCGTCATGAATATGCATGGCATGCTGACGTCACACCGTTTAACTGCAGCCTCCGTGTAAGCCTTGTAACTCTTACACGGAGGCTTCGAGAATCCTGCCCTATGACAGAGCTGTTCCATGCAAGGTATACAAACAATAACAATGGATACTGTTATGTGGCTCTGGTGTGTCTAAAAAGTCAATGTAAAAAACATTTAAAGAGCCAGCACAAAGTGGAGTGAAAAATAAAGAAATTTAATATGGCAAAAAAAAAAAAAAAACAGACCGGTTTCGGCAATAATTACATAGTCTTCCTCAGTGTAAAGAAACTTCCACCAATAGCCATATAATATACAGGATAATAAATTAACAAACATAGCTGATTGGTTGATCACAATTTCTCATTGAGCCCAGGTGGAAATAATCCACCTAATTTGATTATCCATTTTCTTTCTTTCTGATTGAGAATACTGTGCCAACCAACCTTATTTCTTCTGTCACCAACAATAATGTCTATAATAGTAAATTTGAAAATTGCAATTGGATGAGTTAGAACATGTTTATATGAAGCATTAGTAATATTCTTTTTAATGTCACTCATATGTTCACTAATGCAATGTTTAGCTGGTCTGGAATTCTGTCCAACATAAAAGGCAGAACACGAGCAGGTGGCTAAATAAATAACCCAATCACTAGCACAATTGGCAAAACATTTTATATCAAACACCATGCCCGTGTTTCTGCTGGTAAACTATTTTGTTTTGTTTACTCAAATACAATGGACACAATGCCTACATGGATAACATCCAAAGAGATGATCTCCCATCAAAGTAGTTTGTTTCTGTGAGTGAGAACCAATAGAACCATGTTTATAGTGGTTAAAATGGGAACCTAATGTTCTCCCCCTCCTATATCAAAATCGACATCTATCCAGTAGCATATTGGTGAGCCTCACATCACCATGAGAATATTCCAATTTTGTTGAATAACCTGCAAACATGTGTGACTGTTGCACCCAAATGTTGTTATGAATCTAATTGGTGTTAATGATGGGGCTGTCCTATCCTTATACATCATGAGTTCCTTCCTATCTAAAGATGAAACTTCCCGACAAGCCATGGTGATAGTACCAGACATATATCCCTGAGCCTTGAACCTATGTGCCAAATCCTTTTTGAAATATTCATACTTATTGGGATCTGAACAAATACATTTAATTTGTGAGAACTGAGACTTGGGTATGTTGCGTATAATATGAGGCGGATGATGACTGGAAGCAAGCAACAAAGAGTTGTATTCAGGAAATTTGTGAAAAACTTGTGTATTCAAAGTATGATCAGGATTCCTATTAATTAGGACATCAAGAAAGGTGATTTGATTCAAATAATAATTACAGGTAAACTGAATACCCCATTTGTTGCCATTAATAGAATCCAAAAACTCATTTAAATATGTAACCTCTGCTTTCCATACTAAACAACAATCATCGAGATATCGATGCCATATGTCAATTTCAGCCAAATACAGATTGTGAAGGGGATCATAGATCAATTGTTCTATATAAGCCATAAATAATTCAGCATATATGGAGGCAAAAGAAGCCCCCATAGCTGTCCCCTGTGTTTGCCAAAAGCTACAATCCTTATAGTAAAATACATTTTTGGTTAGTACATGTTCTGTTAGCCCAATAAGAAAGGTGTTGAATCCAGGGGGGTAAAGTTCTCATAGAGTCAACCAATGTTCAAGGGCAATAAGGCCTGCCCAATGAGGGATATTTGTGTACAATGCTGAAACATCCAGTGTACCTAGCAGCCAACCCGGTTTAATCGGAGTATCAGCTAAGATTAAAAAAAAAACTCTGTTGTGTCCTGGATATGGGCTCTGATGTGTTTGAGAAGTGGATGAAGATACAGGGGGGTCTTGTATTGATTTATGATCCTTAGCTAACATGTTCAGATACTGATGTTTGGGATCACTAACCATAAGGTGTTTGGAAGTGGTAGTTGATATAATGCCTTCCTCCACTGCTACATTTAATGGGGAGCCTATTGTACACTTGTTGCCCCTGTTCCCCCCTGACACATGCAGTGGTGGGCAGGCATGCACATATGTGGTGGTTACTGGTGTCAGTGTTTTGGAATGGGGTATGGTACTCCAGTATCCACACTGGTGTTCACTCCATGCCTTTGTCACCAGGCATCTGTATATATATATATATATATATATATATATATATATATATATATATATATATATATATATATATATATATATATATATATATAGATATATACATACATATATATACACATATATATAGATATATACATATAGATGTGGGGAGAGGGGGGAGAGAGAGAGAGAGAGAGAGAGACAGAGGGAGAGAGAGAGTGAGAGGGGGTGGAACAGAGAGAGAGAGATAGTCATATACAGACATATCTGTTGTGAGTCAGATCTGTCTGTATATGTATATGTATCTACATATATCTATATATGTATGTGTGTATTACATATATCTGTACGTACATATTCTATCAATCTCAATGTCTGTGCAGTAAGTGAAACCTGGTTCAAGGCTCCTGAGAGCACACCAGCGGTACCAGGCTATACCTCTTGTCACGCTTTTTGGCCTCAAAACTCAGGCCAAAACAAAAAGGGAGGAGGAGTGTCCATATTCATCAAGGACACCGACACCTCCAGGTTAGTGGCAACACATGAAGCATCATAGACCATCCAGGTGCAAATAACCGTAGGCAAAACTGCTATACAACTGGTAGCATGTTACAGACCACCCTCCCAATCTCAGGAACCCCAATCAGCCTTCCAGAAGACATTGGAGTATATGAATGTCCCACCAAACACCATCATATTGGGAGACTTCAACTACCCTAACATACACTGGGTGCATTATTCTAGCCAAAACACCCTAGCCCAAAGGTTCCCGGAATTCATAAATTCAAATGCAATGGAACCGCTAGTCACCTCTCCCACAAGGGGAGATAATATACTAGACCTGATCATCACAAACATGGGGACAATGTACTACACACCAGAAGTATACCCCTCACTAGTCACATATGACCACATACTAATCACCCTGGATATACATATCCCACCTCCACCCACAACACAAAAGACTACAGTGAGAAACCTCTCAAAAGATGACTTTACACTTCTTAAAACTGAGTTGGTATCCTTTAAGCCCACTGGGCCAGTGGGAACCACATCCCACAATGCACACTCCTTCACAAATGCTTTCTACGGACATCTCCAAGAATGTATGGTTCATGCAATCCCAAATAAAACCAAGACCCTCTCCACCAAGGACAGGCGTCCTGTCTGGTGGACCCCAGCCATGAACAAATTGTATAACAAAAGAAGGAAGCTACTGCACGACAGAGCAGAATCCCATAAAGATAAGGCATCTCTGATCAGCACTAGTAGAAAGCTACGTTCTCTCTTACAAACATGCAAGGCCAACTTTGAGAGGAAAATCGCTATGGACACTACAGATTACCACAAGGCCTTCTTCTGCTATGTTAGAAACCTGGGCGGAAACCCTCAGATATGTTCACAGTTAGTTCACAGTGACAAAAACTACACTGAACACACAGATATTGCCAACATTCTGGCAGACAGGTTCAGTGCAAATTTCTCCCCTCCCTCACCCCCAAAAGAGGAATTTCTCATCCCAGCTGAATGTAACCTCCCTGTCATCTCAGATGTCCAGCTGAGATCCGCCCTCAGCAAAGCTATAAACACAGCATCAATGGGACCCGATGGTATCCCAGGTTGCGTGCTACGTGAACTCCAAGAGGAGCTAAACCCGCACATAAAATGCTATTTAACCATAGCCTTACTACAGCATATGTACCTGAACACTGGCATACAGCAACAGTAGTTCCACTCCACAAAGGAGGAACCTCTACAGACCCTGGTAACTACCGCCTCATAAGCTTAACCAGCCTGGACTGCAAAGCTATGGAAAGACTCATTATGGAACTCATAAACAGAGACATTGGGGACTTACAGACACTTGATCCCACCCAGTTCGGCTTTATAAAGGGCAGATCCTGCCTTTTGAACCTGGTTGACCTTTTCAAAACAGTCACTACAGCCATTGAAGAGGGCACAGCAGTCCATACAGCCTACCTGGACTTGGCTAAAGCTTTCGACACAATACCCCACTCTGGTATCATAGACAAGCTCAACAGCTTAAATGTATATCCATATGTCACAAGATGGGTTGCAAACCGGCTAAAGGATAGAAACCAAAAAGTCAAAATCGATGGTGCCATGTCAGACTCAGAGCCAGTCACAAGTGGTGTTCCACAGGGCTCTGTCCTGGGACCCCTCAGGTTCGGCATTTATTTCTCAGATGTGGAAGCAAACATGGGAAGGTAGTGGCTGACAAAGTTCAAAGATGACTGCATACTAGGCGCCATAGTCGATACACCAGCTGACACATACATCCTACAGAAAGGCCTCACTGAAATGGACAACTGGTGCCAGAGTCATGGCCTTAAACTGAATGCCAAATAATGTATAGTCATCCCCTTTGGGAAAAACAAAGTACCCACATATTATCACATTGACAGTAACCCACTGAGTACAGACAAAGTAATCAGAGACCTGGGGACACAAATCAATACTGACCTCTCATTTGACACCCACGTTGCCAAAGTGGTTGGATAGATTTCCTACCTTGCCCACCTTATCATGAAGGGATTCACATCCAGATCAAAGGAGGTCATTGTACCCCATATACTCCTCCCTTATCAGGCCCATGAATGTGTACTATGCCCCATTTGGATGTACCTCACCTGGCACTTGCAACAGCTAGGGAGACCCCATAAGTATCTCACCAAGAGGATCAAGGGTCTCCAACAAATGTCATATGCTGCCAGACTAAAGAAACTCCAGCTCTATTCCATAGCATACCACCTACTTAGAGGTGATCTGTGCCTGACGTACAAGGCCATGTTCAATCAGGAATTGATGGACATGTTCCACCTTGTAAAATCCAAATCCATCAGAACCACAAGGGCTACAGATTTAAACCTCAGCACAAATATGAATAAGACATGCTGTAGGGACAGATTCATAACACAGAGGCTTCCCATACTCTGGAACAGAATCCCAGTTCATGTTAGGCAGAGCCCCACACTGACTCTCTTCATGTGAATTATTGACAAGTGGATGGGAGTTCATAGGTTTACACCAGGGGTCATCTCTGTGTCACTACTAGACAGAGGCACAGTAAACTAATGCTATTATGTAAGGGGGTCTTCACTCTGTCACTACTATACAGAGGCACAGTTTTCTAAATCTATTCTGTACACTGTCTGCAGATAGCCTAGTACTAAACTATGACACTGTGAAACTATATATGTCTATGTATGTCTACATCCCTCTATATCTATGTATACATATATGCGTATTATATATATATATATATATATATATATATATATATATATATATATACACATACATATCTCGATATACATACGTATACACATTATATATATATATATATATATATATATATCTATACACATACATAACTCGATATACATATGATACACATGATATATATATATATATATATATATATATATATATATATATATATATATATATATACTCCTTTTAGTTCCACATATGTATACACACAGTAACGTACTGATGAACATCCATTACTGTACAACCTACTTGTACATTGCACTACAACCTACATTGCTATGTGCACATAGCTACCTTCACATACATATGTATGTAGAGCCTTCATTGACAGTTGCAGTATGTCCCCGGCCCTATGCACATCTTCATATACATAGATACAGACCAATAACACATATGGAGGGTTCACATTATGTAGACTATTATATTAGTACTTTACATTACCTGTGTTTGTTGCAGCTGTTTGCGAGGGCTTTCAGTTACTTGGCCTGCTGTCAACTTGTTTGTTTTGTTGTTACTTTTTTTAAATTTTTTTTATTTCTTTCTTTCTCTTTCTCTTTCTCTTTCTCTTTCTCTCTTTCTCTTTCTCTTTTTCTTTCTGTCTCTCTCTCCCTCTGTCTCTACCTTCAGAGGGTGCAATGAAAGTATTGCATGTGTGGACTGGGAGTACAGGATGCTTTTGTAGGTATCTGCACATGACCATGTGATGGCCTCTGCACCAATTGTTAGCCAGCATTTACTAATTGCATGTGCAGCCTGTTGTGTAGTGATTGCAGTTCTCACTGTGATTTCAGGACAGTGCTATAAAAAGGTCTGTTAGGTAGGCGTAGCCCTTTCAGATTATCAGGGTGGGGACCATGCTGATTTGCTGTGGACACTGTTCTGTGAGTGTAAGGGTTGGTATGTCTCTCATATTTCAGGCTGTGTTGTAGACACTGCAATGCATGTTGTACTGTAAGCTGAGTATTCCTTCCTCCAGTTTCCTCTTCTCCGTGTGTATGTAAACTGACACCTACGACTAGTAATATTGTGTATATGAGTGTGTGTGTGCTTTCCTGTAGGAATTGTGGTGTAACTGGTATATAGCAGTGGCTCTTGCAATCTGTTGCTATGGCTTCAATATTTGCCCTTTACATTCACTCCTTGTATGCCTGCTAGGTGTCTTTCCTCTATTGTGTTGCTATGGCTTTCCTATTTTCCATTTACATTCACAGCTTGTAATGCTTGCTATATCTGTTTGAGCAGCAATTCCCTATGTGTTTGTTGTGGTAGGGTGTTACTGCATGCAGTGTGGTCTGGCCATAGTGTGGGCTTTGACACTTACAAGGGTATTTGATCATGCTGCTGAGCAGGCCTCAGATACTCTCAGGTGCATCTTTTATCAGCCTCATGGAATGGTACATATCAGTGGGATACTCCAATGAAATATTCTGATATTTTGCAGTTGTGACTGTGGGTTATTTTGAGCATATGTATTACTACACCATTTGTGATGTGCAAGTGGTGCATACTTTCAGTAATTCATAGTTACCATTGCATGTGTAGTAACACCTTTATGCCTACTGTTAGCACATTTCACAGGGTGGCAGTGGGGCACAATTGACATTTGTTTTCACATCAGGGACTTCCCTGTAACTCAGTCACAGTTGCTATGTCTGGGCTCTTAACTATTCAACTATGGCAGTGTTTATCCTGCTCTGAGTATGTGTGTGGCTTGCCAGATGCTACTGTGACATTATTACCTACTAGCTACCAACTAGCATGGCTGTTTCGCTTCACACAGTACTATTTTACAAATCCACTAGATTTGTCAGTAAATATACATGACATGCTTTGTGTACTAGGCATGCTATATTCCCTTTACATTAATTCCTACTATTTCATGATATATTTCTTTCAGCACAATGTTGTTATATAGCAGTCATGGCTTAGTGGTAAGTCATGCAGACTAGTGTTTCCAAGGTCCTGAGTTCGAGACTGACAGAGGTATTTTATTTTGCTGCTGAGAAAACTACAGGCCTTGTCATTCAGAGTGACTAAGGCACTTTTAAGCAGTTGTAAGCGGGTTAGAGCTGGTTTGCGTGGAGGTCACGCATGTGCACTGCCGCTTAGCTTCACGCACACACGCTTAGCTAAGTGCACAGAAGCGCACTCCCGCTTACTACTGCTTAAAAGTGCTTACTCTCGCGCACACCTGCGCTATTTTCTTTTAAAATAAAGAAAATGGGGAGATAGGAAAGTGGTGAAAAAGGGGGCACAAAGAGGGTAGGACAGTAGGAAAACAAGCTCGGGTTTTGCAGGAGGGATGTAGGAAAGGCCCATAGCTGCCCATTTCTTCATCAGCAACAGCTGTGCATATGTTTGTAATTTGGTGTGAAATTTGAAACCTTCCACCACTGAGAGAGGTGTGAGGACAACAATATTTGTTGTACAGCCAATTGTAATTGCCAGTTTACATGTCCAGCAGACATGTGTGCAAAATGGGCAGCTATGTATGGGGCGTAATTTTTTTGTGGGTACAGAATGCCCTTTTGTTTTTTTCAGGTGAGAGTGGTATGTCAGGTACAGGAAGTTGGTATAGCTGGTGAGGTAGGTAGGGGAGGTTAACAGACAAGACAAACTAGACGCATAGAGGGGTGGTGTATGACACATGTGGGGGGGATACAGAATTGACGGGGATGGATGTTTGGATATCTCGAGCCCATGAGCCCACAGATGGCAACAGTGGAACTGAGATCCCCACCCATGGGCAGTTGCCACTGTGCCTTCACTGCCCAGGATGGGGCTGTGCTGGGGGCTGTGTAGGATGGGCAGCAGGCACGCCCATGAGTTGTACCACCCGTGCCTCAAGCTGGCGTAGGGGCCCAAGCACAGTGTGCCTGATCTCCCTACGCACCACAGTCCGGACACTATGGAGGGTGAGTGGATGTTCTCCTCTGGCCACGCTTGCAGAGGGGGGGTGAGCCCCATCCCCTGCAGTGCTTTCACCCACAGGTGGCACAGGGCCACCAGAGGAGGGTCCGGCCTGGGCACTACTACCAGATGCACTCGCCAGCTGAGGTGGGAGAGGTGCGTCCACTGGAACCCGCCTTCCCTGTCGTCCTATGTTTTGCATTATTTTATGAGAGTTTGGGATAGTAACATACAATACCATTCACAATTAGTTGTAACAGCATGCATTAGTATTCCCATTAACTAAACACCCATAAATTCAAGCCATTGAACAGCAAGCATAATACATGCATAATTTGAACAACAATACACAATCCAACAACATGCAGGGTTGATTGATGGCAACAGGCCATCAGGTTTGGATGTATGAACAGGGCACATGCATCAACGCACATGCAAATATGTATGAACCAACAGGACAAATGTCCAGGGGATTTAATTGTGAATACACATACCCATTTCATGTGGAATGGATTATTTGTGGTTATAGGGTAGGGTGAAGAAATATTTCTTTAACAACTTCAAATACCTAAACATATGCTGTACATTTCTACTAGCTGCAGATATATACACACTACAGGTCTGACTACAGTTTCCTATGTGTAAACTTATGCATGTTGGTGATAGGAATGTTACTGCTACATTAATATACATTTCATTTTTATTCATACACATTCATATCTGGCTCTGTTCAGCTACAGCATCCTGCTACATTTGCTTTATATGGCTCTAGACAACTGTGGATGTTTGGTATTTCATACAACCATACTATTTGCATATTGCAAACTGACAACAACATATCCAAATTGTGGGACACACATTCCAGCTTCAGTACTTTATTCCACACATTTCACTGTTTGGTTGTGCCTGTCACATTCATTTCATTCTGTACTGACTGCAGTATACTTTATTCAGGAGTTATTACAACTTTATTGGTGGATTCATACCTCTTTCTCACACTCTCACTTGTTTTATTTTTACAATTCAGGATGGTACTTAATTCTAGGCTTTATTGGCATGTTTTACTTGGTTAAAACAATCCTTTCCAACAGTCTCACTTGTGTCATGTTTCAGAATTTAAACGGGGATATATTTCACACATGTGTTTTACTCAGCTTGTGTATCTGTAATTTTCATCCTGCTGCAGGTTATGTACTATTATATTACAGGTGGAACATCTTTATTTCAGACTTGTTTCATTTTTATTTTTGGATTACAGGCTGCATCACACTTATGTAATCACACAGTACTATCAGAATCTCTCTAACACTGTTACTTGCACTTTATATTAATAGCTGACTACACTGCACTCTTTTGCAAGCTGTCATACTTATATTTTTTAACAGTTACAGGGAGACAATTACTAACCTGCCTGGTGGCGCAACCGCAAAAGCCTATCGGCATAGGCTTGACGATTCGCGGAACGGACACCTGCAGCTGCAATATAAATGAAGTAATATTGGAATACACATCTCCATAATATCAGCTAGGTTAACTTTCTACATAAATAATTACATGTAACTTACTCAGTAGTGGGTCGTTGGGCATTTGCCTGGCCTCCTGGATCCAACAGTTCAGTTGGTCCTGCTTCCATCTCTTCAGGTCCACATGGTGGTGACGGACCTATTCACCAGTCCTTGGTATTCCTGTGGCACTGGTGAAATCATGTCCCAACCAGTCCCACGCCTCAGCCGTGTATGCTCCCCACAGGACCTGGCACTGCATGAGTTGGGCCTCATGATCGTGGACAAGGAGCCAAACCATATATTTGGACTCCTCAACACCCCATCTCTGTGCTCGGAAGCAACTACCCTCTCCTACACCTGTCATCCTGACTGCAAATCGGTTCCACAATCAGTTATGCTGTGTATTCCTGCCTATGGGGCTTATATATGCCGTTTTTCCCACACTTATCTGTGATTGGCCATTTTGGAAATGTATCAGCTTCACAAAACCTGTTTTGTCATGCTTCTCTTTCCATTCATTCCTATATACATGCTATTACTGCATTTCTAAGAGTAACTGTCATGGCTTAGTGGTTCAGTACTTTGACTATGGTGCATGGTATCCTGACTTTGAGCCTGGCCATTGCTTTTTATATTTTATGACTGTCTACACAGGCTAGGATGTGTGTCTGTGTAAAGGCAGTTTTGATACAGCTTGCTCAACATTGCCCGCCGTTTAGCTTGTTGGCGCGGTGCGCAGCTCCGCGCAAATGGGTCACACTGGTTTATGTGTTGTTTGGCTGTCAGCACATATATTACGCTCAGCTCAGCTATGGGCACACAGTTTCAGTGTGCTAGAATGCTGCTCAACCCCAGGCACTCATTTTACACCTGTTAAACCACTGCTCACCTACGGGCAGATATACTCAGCTTGTTAGAGTGTAGCTCAGCTATAGGCACTTCTGACATTTGTTTTTTTTTTATTATCACACATTTCTTCATAATACATGGCCCATTTCATTACATTTTACATAAAAATAATTTTATACATGTACATATATGTCAGGGAATTGTTTTGTGCTTATTTCACTAAAAATAAAAATTGATGTTGTGGGGGCTCGAACCATGACTGCCTCCTCTTCAGCCGACGTCTCTACCACTATGCTATTGCTTCTTGGCTTACTTTGCATATTTAGATCTTATATGCTTTTCCACTGACTGCTAACTGTGACTAAGTGACGGGCACGCCCGCGCAAACGAGCGCAATCATGGGCAAACATCTTTAAAACTTATAAAAAAATATAACATGTTCATTTTTACATTTTATGTTTATAGTCTGTGGGGGCATGTGTTGTGTTGTGTTTATTGACATTTACGCGGACTCTGTCATGGGGGTTTACTTTCGGGACTGTTACTCTTCTGGGGGCATGCCCATTTGCAGGGCTCGCCCTATGGACACGCCCTCTACTTTCTTACACGGACCGTGTTAGCCTTGGGTGTGAGTCAGCATGCCCTCATGAATATGCATGGCATGCTGATGTCACACCGTTTAACTGCAGCCTCCGTGTAAGACTTGTAACTCTTACACGGAGGCTTCGAGAATCCTGCCCTATGACAGAGCTGTTCCATGCAAGCTATACAAACAATAACAATGGATACTGTTATGTGGCTCTGGTGTGTCTAAAAAGTCAATGTAAAAAACATTTAAAGAGCCAGCACAAAGTGGAGTGAAAAATAAAGAAATTTAATATGTCAAAAAAAAAAAAAAACAGACCGGTTTCGGCAATAATTACATAGTCTTCCTCAGTGTAAAGAAACTTCCACCAATAGCCATATAATATACAGGATAATAAATTAACAAAAATAGCTGATTGGTTGATCACAATTGCTCATTGAGCCCAGGTGGAAATAATCCACCTAATTTGATTATCCATTTTCTTTCTTTCTGATTGAGAATACTGTGCCAACCAACCTTATTTCTTCTGTCACCAACAATAATGTCTATAATAGTAAATTTAAAAATTGCAATTGGATGAGTTAGAACATGTTTATACGAAGCATTAGTAATCTTCTTTTTAATATCACTCATATGTTCACTAATGCAATGTTTAGCTGGTCTGGAAGTCTGTCCAACATAAAAGGCAGAACACGAGCAGGTGGCTAAATAAATAACCCAATCACTAGCACAATTGGCAAAACATTTTATATCAAACACCATGCCCGTGTTTCTGCTGGTAAACTATTTTGTTTTATTTACTCAAATACAATGGACACAATGCCTACATGGATAACATCCAAAGAGATGATCTCCCATCAAAGTAGTTTGTTTCTGTGAGTGAGAACCAATAGAACCATGTTTATAGTGGTTAAAATGGGAACCTAATGTTCTCCCCCTCCTATATCAAAATGGACATCTATCCAGTAGCATATTGGCGAGCCTCACATCCCCATGAGAATATTCCAATTTTGTTGAATAACCTTCAAACGTGTGTGAGTGTTGCACCCAAATGTTGTTATGAATCTAATTGGTATTAATGATGGGGCTGTCCTATCCTTATACATCATGAGTTCCTTCCTATCTAAAGATGAAACTTCCTGACAAGCCATGGTGATAGTACCAGATGTATATCCCTGAGCCTTGAACCTATGTACCAAATCCTTTTTGAAATATTCATACTTATTGGGATCTGATCAAATACATTTAATTTGTGAGAACTGAGACTTGGGTATGTTGCGTATAATATGAGGCGGATGATGACTGGAAGCAAGCAACAAAGAGTTGTATTCAGGAAATTTGTGAAAAACATGTGTATCCAAAGTATGATCAGGATTCCTATTAATTAGGACATCAAGAAAGGTGATTTGATTCAAATAATAATTACAGGTAAACTGAATACCCCATTTGTTGCCATTAATATAATCCAAAAACTCATTTAAATATGCAACCTCCGCTTTCCATACTAAACAACAATCATCGAGATATCGATGCCATATGTCGATTTCAGCCAAATACAGATTGTGAAGGGGATCATAGATCAATTGTTCTATATAAGCCATAAATAATTCAGCATATATGGAGGCAAAAGAAGCCCCCATAGCTGTCCCCTGTGCTTGCCAAAAGCTACAATCCTTATAGTAAAATACATTTTTGGTTAGTATATGTTCTGTTAGCCCAATAAGAAAGGTGTTGAATCCAGGGGGGTAAAGTTCTCATAGAGTCAACCAATGTTTAAGGGCAATAAGGCCTGCCCAATGAGGGATATTTGTGTATAATGCTGAAACATCCAGTGTACCTAGCAGCCAACCCGGTTTAATCGGAGTATCAGCTAAGATTTAAAAAAACTCTGCTGTGTCCTGGATATGGGCTCTGATGTGTTTGAGAAGTGGATGAAGATACAGGGGGGTCTTGTATTGATTTATGAACCTTGGCTAACATGTACAGATACTGATGTTTGGGATCACTAACCATAAGGTGTTTGGAAGTGGTAGTTGATATAATGCCTTCCTCCACTGCTACATTTAAAAAAATATCTATCTGTTGTTTAAATATTCCTGTGGGGTCCAAAGGAATGGGCATATAACACCGTCTGTTATTCAGTTGTCTCAATGCTTCAATATCATTTTTGGACCAATCCATAACCACACCTGCACCCCCTTTGTCTGCTGGTATAATGACTAGATCCTTGTTAGACCTAAGTTCCTGTAGGGCTTGTTGTTGGATCTTGAGAGATTATGTGGTTTGAGCACCATATCCAGATAATGTAAATGTAGATCTTTGAGCACCCTGTTAAGAAACAATTGAACAGTGGACTGCATTGGAGGCATAAAACTAGATTTGTGAAAATGAAAAGATTGATCAATGGACTCATTGTTATATTGATAAAAAATAGTTTAAGATTCAATGTATGACAAAATGAATGAACATCATCAGCAAAAACAACTACAGACACAAAAAATGTGAGGACAAAACTGAGACCTTTATTCAATAGTTTAACCTGAGTAGGTGTAAGGGAATGGGAAGATATATTAAGTAAATGACAAGAGGCCAGCAAAATATAAAGATATATTAAGAACATTGTGAAATTATATTATTTATTGGTCATGATCTGTAATAAGGTTGCCACATTGGGTATCCTTGTAGTGTTTCACCCTGCCTTGTGTCTCCTAACGCTGAAGGGGTGTCCAAATTGCTGCACTTGGGTGTAGGTGATGTCCTGATATGTTGTGTTTCAGAATCTGTCATGGAGGATGAATCATCCACCGAGGTACCCCCCCCCCCAATTGGAGTCATTGTTTTTCTAAGTATCGACCTAGATCATTTTCTCTTGTTTGGTTTGGTCCCAGTATTAGCAAATTTAACATTCTTCTGGGGTCCTAATGGTCTCCCTCAATCATAATCAGCCTGATCCCTATTAAATTTGTGCAATTTCCTCTCTTTTAGTTGTTTCTCCAAAGTCAATAGTTCATTATTAAGCTGTAGGAGACGAGTATGATAACATGCTTGCCCCTCAAATTGTTTGTTTTCCTCATATATTTTGGTGACCTCCACCATGCCCAAATCTATACACCTATTATAATATGCCACTAAAGCATCTACTAAACCCCATAGAGGCATGTTGTTACACAGATGACTATTGTTGGTCCAATTCCTGATCAATGTCTGGCACCAACGGCTGAATATGGACACAAAGTCCCCTAGGACAAATATTACTGGCTTAATAAGCCTTGAAAAGCCAAAGGTGCCACACATTAGCACGCATGGACTTCATGTTCCTGGACAATCTTGAGAAAACCTCATTGCATGTGTGTGTGGGCTGGATATTGTCCAGTGAATCCCTGGAATTCTCCTGGGTACCAGCCCAAAGATCCCAATGTCATCCCGGTCAAAGGACAAACCATAATTAGCAAATAATATAGAATATGGCTCTGCCCAAAAGAATAAATGTCAATATATATATATATATATATATATATATATATATAACAAAATAGGAGTAATAGAGCTGCAAGTGAGTCATAGAAATCCCAATAGTCATAGATAGATATATATATATATATATATATATATATATATATATATATATATATATATATATATATATCTACCACAACAATAAAATAACACTACCACCTATTTAATACGAGCACAAATACCTGTCTTGCACTGATAAAAAATGATGATAGGAGACTTAGAAAACAGCCACTGAGTAAGTCACCTAAAAAAAACATGGAATCAGAGACCATCAAAGACCAATAATAGCCCCTACCCATCAGAGAGCTGTATAGTCAAAATAATGATCAATATGATTGGAACCCGATCATTAAAAAATGGTAGTGCTACGTGCCCCTTATATATAAATTCCAAATCAAAAAATGTCTATAATCAGTGGACAATAATAGCCACTACCCATATCAAACTGGGCTATTCATCATGGTGAGTAATGCTACGGACCTTGGTATGACAGCTCCAATATTCATACAAAGCTTTAGAGAATAATAGTGGCAAAAGCCTATGTCAACTGTGCATAATTCATGGGATGATGCCACATCTCCAAGATCCTATGGTCAAAAAAAGGTAGGATCCAAAATGCCATCAATGTCTGACTGGTAATGTGCCCGAATAAAGAGGTATCAAAAAACCAACCCCTGCAAGAGACTAGGGATCAATTACACAGTTGTTGCCAAACCATACCCAAAAAAATTGTTATGACCATACATAAGACCACAATATATGCAAAGGTATAGATCACATAAACCTCATAGAAAGCGTCAATGTCAGGAACCCACAAACATATGTATAAAGAGTATCACATGCAACCTGATGGATGGAGTAGCTATTAATCTAGTATGGTCAATACATAAATTAAACTGGGTCAAAAACTCAGTTATAACCCAGCTGATAAAAATATAGGTTCATAGGTTCATACTAGGCTATCTGCCCTGGGGCATTTATAAGCCTAGCCCGATTGTGTTTGGCTTACACCACCCCTTGATTTGAGTATACTGTGCCCTTTTTAAAGTTTAGTTTACTGTGCCTCTGAGATGATCACTTAAATCAAAATACTCACAGTTAGTCCAAAATGCAAGCCATAACAATCAAATAAACAATTCTTAATAACAAATTATCATTATTTGGCTGAATAGAAAAAATCTGACAGGCTGGATAGAAAAAGTCCAATGGGCATAAACCACAAAAAAAAACAATAATTTTGTACAGCAAATGTTGGGAACAAGTCCTTGAGTCATGTCCAAATGTAGAAGAATGCTGAAGAAAATCATTATCATTCAAGCACGGGTTCCACTGGCCAATTAGAAACCCAAACGACCCAGCCCAGGCGCATAGATAATCAAAAAAGTCTAGTTTGATTTCTAACAAAGAAGCTGGAATCAATTATATCCTAGACACGACAGTCCTTGAACCCATGTCCTAGTATACCCTAAAGCAAAAAAACAAGCCCAGCCCCAGTATACACCATATACTGCCTTGCCCATGTAAAAAATGTTAGTAATAAAAATGGGACGATGACCAGTCCCAATTATGAATTGTGGTGCCCAAAAACAGATACAAGCCAAGTCAAAAGAATATCAAAACATGGTTCAATAATCACCCAAAGTAAGCAGTCAGTCCCAGTGTAGATGCCTGAAATATATGAAACCCAAATTGTCTGATGAAAAAAATGTTGATGGCATAAATCCAAGTCTGGTCGACCGCTGAACAAAGGGAAGATCCTCTAGAAAGAAAACAACTGCTGCTTTAATGACAGAACCACAATCCGGTAACAACGTCCAGAAAAAGTCTTGATCCCCAAGTAGACCAAGGAACCACCTTAGAATCTGCCCAGTATTTGTCACAAAGGCCCCTGGATCACAATCCATCAGTAGAAAATCAGGCCCAACCCGACAGTAACTGTTTGACCAAAAATCCACTAGAAAACAAGGATATTTATCCAAAAGACTGAACTAAAATCCAACCAGCTATACACACAAGCCCAACAGTTGTCCCAGAAAAAAGGTTTAAAAAATTAATGGTGACAAAAGATAAAATGCTGATTCAAGTCAAACAAATTCTGAACCAGCACATATCATCAACAACACTCCAAATGCCAACAACAAGGGGAAAATACCAAATAGCAAAAAACACAGCCCCCTGCAGGTACCACAAGTGCACGGCTCAAAGAGCAGTATCCAGGTAAACATATTTCAAGAGCCAGCACAAAGTGAAAAAAGAAGATTACTAATGCTTTGTATAAACATGTTCTAACTCATCCAACTGCAATTTTCAAATTTACTATTATAGGCATTATTGTTGGTGACAGAAGAAATAAGGTTGGTTGGCACAGTATTCTCAATCAGAAAGAAAGAAAATGGATAATCAACTTAGGTGGATTATTTCCACCTGGGCTCAATGAGCAATTGTGATTAACCAATCAGCTATTTTTGTTAATTTATCATCCTGTATATTATATGGCTATTGGTGGAAGTTTCTTTACACTGAGGAAGGCTATGTAATTATTGTCTAAACCGGTCTGTTTTTTTTTCCATATTAAATTTCTTTATTTTTCACTCCACTTTGTGCTGGCTCTTTACATTTCTTTTTACCTGGATACTGCTCTTTGAGCCATGTACTTGCTATACCTGCAGGGGGCTGTGTGTTTTGCTAAAAAGTCAATAACATGACAGTGACAGTTAAGCATACTCACACTTGTGCCTGGTGAGGTGCTTCATTCTCTTCTTACACAGGATAGAATCCTATTCTCTGAGCTAAAAAACTGGAGCAACAAAGGTGGAACACATCAATTAAGTGTCTAGGAAGGGCACATTTATCTATGAAACAAATAACAGGACAGTGATCACCCAGCATACTTTCAGTACATCTGAGGGGTTCTATCTCCTACCTTTTCAGAAACATAAATAAATAGAATTTGTTCATAGGTTCTTAATAGGCTTGTAGTTTAGAGGGCCATTGAAGAACCTTGCCCAAATTTCCTGATGACTTTAAACACTGTCGGGTTAATTGACTTACACAAGTCACACAGTAGGCAAATGCAGGATGAAGGAATGAAACCCTATTCCACAAGAACTACACATCACAGCATTCACCTTCTGTGCCAGTTGCCAGAAAAGAAGAATCCATTAAAATTCCCTGACATGGAATCAAACCAGTTGGTGGAGAGTGCCAAATCCTAACCATAAAACCACCAAAGAAAGTCACCCCTTTTCTTCCTATTGGTTCAAAAGGTTAGGATGGTAACTTGTCCAGTCACTGAAGTGAAGGAGGCAATGCTCATCAAAGCGAGTTATGCCAATGTCATCACTCACTGCCCTGACAAGACTGTGCCAGGCATCTTCAACATGCCAGATACCCTGTTGAGCCCTATATAACAATGTAAAAATATCTTTCTTTCTGGCACCAACTGAGACCCCCTATATCACCAATGTCCTTGGAAGCCATGGCTATTGACCATATCACAAGGCAGAACAATATGCTAGTACTCGCATGGTCACTCATGTTGCTGTTATTGGTACATGACTCGCATCATTAAGTACTTTTGAGCAACTCTTTTGTGCAACCAGCTATGATGTTGCCATTACACATCGAGAAAATACTCAACAATGCATCATGATGTTAGAATGTTAGCACTGTTGTTGAAAGAATGTACAAACATCACAGTACCTACATTCATGAATGGATTTGTTCTTTCTCATTTCTACAGATCATATTAGTACAATGTGTTTTCTCACATCCCTTCTTGGTTCATTGACCTGCCCAAGTATTCTCAATGAGCTACACAGGTAATCATGTGACTTCTTTAAGCGAACCAAGCCTCTTAAAAATTACGTGAATTGTGCATTGAGTTAAAGGTTTGTTTCAGGAACATTCATTTGAAGGGAGCTCATTAGCATAAAGAGCATGGTAAGAGCCATGAAGCTGAGTGATAAATGTAGCCACTCCTACTGCTAGCCTCACAGTGATCTGCAATATTGCTGGATAAGCAAATTTTAGAGGTCTTTTTTACAAGGTAAGCTGTGTTTACTCCAAGCAACTCATATATTAAAAAGTACCAAATGATTGGGGAATGTTACTTGTTTAATTTTTGCTGTACTACTAAAGCTACTTTACTTTTGTGTTATTTGATGACTTCCTTGACAGAGTGATAATGCAGTGTGGTAAGTTACTGGGTGTAAAATTAACAACAGTGCAACTGTGGGGAATGTTATATTGGGTTAGGGTGCTCTACCATAGCAGGCAAAGTGGATGGGATGTTACATAGCAGGTCCATAAAACATAGTGCTGAGGTTTGTCCCCTTGTATACTTTGCATGTAACATAGCCCAACATCTAGTCTGAGAACTGTGACCCTCCCCCCAAAGAATGTTCATATGTAAGTGTTGGGAGATGTTCTGCTTGCACTGTAACATGGGTCTAATAGCACTGGCCATTTGCAAGTACAGTTACATAGTGGAATTCCAAAAGCTTGAATTAATATTTGTTTGCAGTTCCAGGTTGTCATACCTGAGGTTGGGGGAAAGCCTTAAAAGTACAGTAAAAGTAAATGTTTCCATGCAGTGAATGGCATACATGCCTTCAATGAGTATGGTCAGTGGATGATCTTTAATGAGAGATCTGACCAGGCCTTCTATGTGGCTGTCAGGAGGGACATTATAGATGTTGTAGGTTGCAAAACTGGAATTCTGATCAAATCCAAAGAAGGGTCATTCACATTATTTCTACAGTATGCGGTATGGTAGCTCACCTGCAGCAGAAGCAGTAGAGAGCTATGGGAATGAATTAAGACTGCAGGCCCAAAGATTATCTCACCAGGGTATTTTCTTTCTGTAGAACTCTGTTATATAAGAGTAGTATCACTGGGCTGTAGGTGGTGGTGAAAGGTTCATCCTTAGACTGCGTAACGTTTTTGGTGTTTCTTCAGGATGTCTGATAACAAGGTTCTCAACAGATGATATAGGCTTGCCTGATGTTATGGCACTGCCTGGTTCTGATGATGATGGAAGACAGATCCTAGCAGAGCCAGAGGTCAGACTACCAGTAGGTGACTCAAACAAGGTGATAGCCTCCTCCCTACCCCTACCATGGAGTGGCCACATATCCAGTGGTACTGTCCCTCTTGGCTGTCAACCACTCTGTTGAATGATGTGATGACTTCAGGCATCAGAATGCTGTTGCAGAACACACCATTGGTACCACCCTCCTTCCAAAATGAGTGTCTCCATGGCTGCTGTGCAGCATTTGGTTACATGTATAACAGACAGACATTCAGAGACTAAAGTAGCCATAACTGAACTGGGTCAGGAAGCATATGTTCTGTGTGAAAACCTGCAGTAGTGCAGGGGCCAAATAGTGTATTCATCTGTAGCAGCAGCTCCAAAGGTGCTGCCATACCTCTCAAAATCTTAGAGAAAAAAATCTGGACAAAGCCTAAAATGATAGGGGGACAAATAGGTACATATTTTAAATATTTCACTTACAAACTTAGAAAGTTGATAGAATAATAGGTTTTGCATTAGCATGAATTTTCCGAAGGATGTGGGGTCTTAAATCAAATGTTTGTCATTATTTAATGACTTCAATCCTCAGCTATTTGAGAGAAAGGGACAGATTTTACGGGTAACACACCAAAAATATAAGGCAAAAATCTGGACATTCTGCGAAAACCTGTACAGTTGAGAGGTATGCTGCACATCATGGCCAACACTTCTTGTGGCCATTCCCTCATCTAGCTCAAGTGGGGAAGCCCATCATGGGAGGAGGAGAGCAAGGTCTAGGACAGATAGTATCATGATCTCTACATTGCCACCCCAACATCAATGGTACCACAAGGTAAAGTGGACATACACATGGATGGGGTGATTCTGCAGGGTCCACCAATAGCACAAATTGCTTTTCACAGTCATTAAGCATGTGATCCTTTCTGCTTGCTGTAGATAATGTCAGTTGTCTTCTCAGTAGTGTGTGCACCCATGGACAGGGATATGCATTGGTAGCTCAAATGTCTCCTGCATGTGCCTTTTACCTGATAGCACACCCCAGTAAAGTGCTTCATCATCTGCTGGAATGGCAGCTTTGCACATATGCACATACTCATCTGTACCAACAACTACTACTGTTTCACATGACAGTGCACATACAGCCCCCTCCCTGGCCATGCTCCCCATCTCTCCACAATCACCCACCCATGCCTGTCTCTCTCACACAAGCACACATGTACGTACACACACACACACACACACACACACACACACACACACACACACACACACACACACACACACACACACACACACACACACACACACACACACACAAAATGCCTGCTGTTGACACTTGTCATTGTGAATGTCTCATCAATCCATATGATATATGAAGACAAATGTGCTATGCCTTCTGTACTCTTTTACCTAGGAGGCCTATGTCTGATGCATAGTGTGGCTGAGCTATTCATGATATAGTACATCCTGGGAGTAGTTTTACATGCATCATTTTTACTGTTTCATGTACTGTTTGCTCTGGACTATAGTTATGAACCAGACACTGCCTCTTAGCTAGTGCCATGGCATACTGCAAACATCTCAGTCTGGCATAGTCATCCCCTGCAACTGGCTGCTTCACTGGCTCTTCATCTGGCACCTCCTCCAATGCTGACCCCAGGACTTTCTCATCCCAAATGTCTGCCCTGCTCTAACTGGCTGCATACTATGTAAAATTGCACACAATGCAAATGTTTTATTGCGTGTGCTAGTGTCATAGTGCAGTACACTGATAAAGACATCCAGAAAGCAAAACAGCTTTTTAGAAGGCTAAACATATGTTCAAAAATTACTCAGGTCTATGATTCTATGATGGGATATTATGGTATGCAATAAATACCATGGTCTGTGGATTCCTAACTGATTTCATTAGCTGAATTTTAGGGAATACCTAGCATCACTAATGAAATGACCCTTTGGAAAATCACACCACACACTACTGGTATAAGTCACAGATGTACCACATGTGGAAATCGTGGACACTGCTTTTTTTCTTGCTGATACATTGGATATTATACAATGTACATTACAGACCACCTGGCAGAAGATAGAATGGATTCTGCTGCTGTTGATATACTAATGTCTCTACAGCCCATTCAGGGCCTTTATTGCAATGTGAATACATTCAGTGGCTTCTAGTACATCAGATAAATAAGCCATGTCACAAAGTACTTGAATGGTGTTGCCTCTGTCCTCTAAGCTACATAGAACTACATATGCTCCCCCATATGGTTTATCATGACATCGAGGAAGAGGTAGAGCATCCTTGAGGAAGATGGCTGGGATAGTCCCATCACATGCCCTGTTGGTTGCTGAAAGTCCATTAGAGCTAGTATTGTCAAAGCCTTACATTCCTTGCTGTCTATAAGGATAGGTACTCCATAAATCCCACTAACCTGCATTTCAGGGTGGTATATATATCGAACAGCTCCTCCATGGTACCTCTGTACCTGAGGGTAAATAAGAGGTGACTGTCCTGGATGCAAAGTATAAGGGGACAAGATCAGCAGATGTACCACACCCAAAGTGATTCAGTGCTTTAGCACTTCAGCTGAGAATGCAAATACAGTATCATCATTCAGAAATGTATGCTAATCCTGTATTTGTTCTCATGGCCGAAGTGCTGAAGAACTTTGTATAAGGTCATTTTAACTGTAGAAAGCTGCCTACTACATTTGTATCAAAGGTTTGCTACAGTTTCAGAACAAAAGAGTTTTTCCTTTTTTCCTTTTCTTTTGATCCTCAACCCTGAAAATACTTTTTCCATCTTCAATTTACATTGAAGAGGACAGCATCAGATCAAGGGAACTGTATAGGGTGCCACATAACCTAGTTACAGTTCTGCCACATGGTAGTAGTCCACTGCTTCTGTGCCACAGAGGGCATGGTATGTTAAGTGAAGACAGATCATTTATTGTTGCTAAGGGCAATGGCAAGCACCTCTGTGATGCCAGTGGCAGCAACCACCTTTTGCATATACATATTCACTCATGTGGTGGCCATGTTTTCATGGGTTTCTCTCCAGCAAACCCAGGACCTTACTGCAGTCAGTAACTCTTTTGGTAGTGTCTCTTTTTGCAAAATATATAATTCTGTGAAATTCTCCGGCATTTTGCCTGTCCTCATTTATATCCACCATTTCCTCATTATAGGAATGTTACTTATTTCTATATCATTTTCCTGTCATTTGCATATTGCACAAGTCACAGTATTTCTCAGTTTTCTGCAGTCTTGCTCAATGTGCCACTGAGTCTTCCCCATCCAGATGACAGCCAGCCCTCTTGCAAAATTGGCTGCCATAATCCAGAAACTGTTCAAAAATCCCAGAGAAGGTCTCTTATAGTTTTCTTATGTACTGATCGCATGATATTAGAGTGGAGTGACATGTAGAGATTCTAACTCAGAGTAAAATCGTTGAAGTCTGCTGTCAAATATCTAAGTTATATACATTGTTAAATATATATGACTACATTTCTTATCTCATGAAAGCATGCTGTGTACATTATATGAGGCTACAATCTGGACATTCTGTGAAAATATGTACACTTGAGAGGTATGCGGCATTTCTATATTGATTTGTGCTCATTTGGGCTGTGGCTAAAATTGGTCTTCTTAAAACAGACCACTACCTCACTTACCAAACTTAGTTAATAAATGGCTCCTACTCAAGAAAAAATAAAACTAATGTTACTTCTACTACCCTTCTTTTTACTTGGATGAAGGAAGCTAGGCAGAGTGTAAGAGCTGAAGACACGTACAAAACTGCCATTACAAGAAACACGAATATGCTCCCATTTTGTTTTGATAGGGATATCGCTAAGGCTGGGGGTAAGCCAAACAGACCTGAAAACAAAAGTAAGAAGGGGAACACCTGTGAGATGGTACAATCCCATAACTTACCATAGCCATATAGACCAGGAAACTTTATTCACAATGTTACTACATTTGTGAACAGTACAGAAAGTGCTGACAAAGGGTAGTTACCAAATGAGCCAATTTTCAGAGGAGGCCCGGGGAGTAAAGCACCACAATAACACTAATACAATACAGTAGTACAGCAGCAGAAAGACACAATTCTTTGTAGCATTTAGATACAATGGAGCACTTACCGTACTATATAGGATTACAAGAGTAACAAATATGGACAATTAATCATAAGTGCTATGTGTTAGCTAACAAAAGTAAATTAGCATATCAGTAGCCTAGTACTAATAACAGTATGCATATTAATAGGTTATATGTTCATGTATATAAAGCTTGCCACTTCAGTATTTAGTTCAGTAGGGATTTCATAATAGAGGGCTTAAGGAAGTTGTAGTGAAACAAAGAATTAAGACAGCAAGTTGCAGGTTGAAGGGAGTGATAGACGGAGACGTAGATGAAGGTCAGAAGAGTGGAGGAGGAGAGAGTCAGGTTTTGAGAGGTATAGTATTGGTGTGTAAACATTGCCATAAGGAGGAAATATGTTGTTTATGAGTTTTTTTAAGGTAATTGGATTGCTAATGGCCCTGATTGATAGTGGTAGAGTGTTCCACAGTTTGGCAACAGTAAAAGAATATAGTATTTAGCCAGCAGATAAGTTTGGTTTCTCCACTTTCAAGAGAAGCTGGTTTTCAGATCTGAGATGTCTGTTTGGGTGGTAGTGGGTAAGTAGATTAGAAAGACCAGGGTAGTCCAATGGTTTGAATATGATTTTGTGTGCTGTGATTAACTGTAGGTATGGCAGGTAGACAGGAAGTTCAAGCCAGTCTAGAAGGTGTAGTGAATAACAGTGGTGGGAAGAGTATTTTTCATTGCCTTCAAATTTAGCAATTTTATTGTCACATGTTTCCAGTTTTGATTTCAAAGAGGACTGAATATTGGTAAGGAGAGGGACACCATATAGGAGAGAGGGAAGTAGGAAGGTGGAGGCAAGAGTTTGTTAGGTGGAGGGTTAAGGAATTGTTTGTGCCTATAAAGCATGCCAAGTTTTTGGTGTGTTTTTTAATAGTATTGTGTAAGTGCAGGTTGAATCTTAGGTTTTCATCTATGATGACTCCTAGTAGTTTTGTGTGTGGGACAACCTCTATGGTGGTTTTATTTTGGGCCAGCATGAAGAATTAATTTTTATTTAGAGTAGTAATTTTCTTAAGCGTGAAAAGGACAAGTTTAGTTTTGTCGGGGTTGAGGGCAAGATGGTTATCGGCCATTCAAGATTCAGTGGTCGTGAGGGCTATTTTGAATTGTTTGTTGTAGTTCAGAAGAGGAATTAGCAGTGCAGATGATGGTTGAGTCATCTGCATATTGGATTATGGAACCCTGAGTAAGGGTGTTATGAAAGTTGTTGATAAAGATGCTAAAAAGAAGGGGCCCTAGTATGGATCCTTGGGGGGCACCTGTGGTTGCATTAAGAAATGGAGAGAGAAAGAGTGCTGCCATTTAGTTGATTGTTGTCTGTTTGTGAGGTAGCCTGTGAACCAGTTTATGGTGGGGGGTGAGAAGCCTAGGTTAGTGAGTTTTGCGAGGAGAAGAGGGTGAGAAACCATATTGAAGGCCTTAGATTGAGAAATAGAGAAGAAACAATTTTACCAACATATCTAGTCCAGTTAACTGTACCCAGGAATGAAATGAGTGCAGTTGTGGTACTATGGCTCAGCCTGAAACCATGCTGAGTTGGGTATAGGATTTGATTGTCAAGTAGATAGTTGAGAAGTTGAATATGGATGCATTTTTCCAGAATTTTAGAGACTGGTAAAAGGATTACAATAGGTTGAAAGTTGAAAATATCTACGTTGTTTCCACCTTTGTGAATGGGGAGAATAAATGTCTTTTTCCAGATGTTAGGTACATAAGACTCTGAGAGATATGTTAAGAAGTATGTTTATAGGATAGATGATTGACTTTGCTGCAGTTTGTAGGAATTCAGGTGGGTGGGTTGTCAGGGGTGTTAGTGCAGGATTTGAGTTTAAGGAGTTGTTTTTTTTTTTTTTTTTTTATTATAGTGGTAGGTTTAGGGGAAAAGGAAAAGCTTGACAGAAAGAGCGTGGTTGTGTTTTGATTGGACTGACCTGGAGATGTGGGTTTAGTATTTAAGTTGATTAAGGGGAAAGTAGCAGTAAGACTGGATATAGTGCTGATGAAATACTCATTAAAGAGAGTGGCAAACTCAGTTGGTGTTTTATTTGGATTCGGACATGGATAATTTGTTGAGCCTGAGTTTAGTAGGGAATTAATAGAGTTGCAGAATAATTTGGGGGTTTGCCTATGGTTACTTTGCAGATGTAGATAGTGTGTTTTTTTGTCTTTATAAACCAGACATTTTACCGGGTTGTGGAGTTGCTTGAATTCTAGTGGGTCTCAGAACTTTTATTTTTGTGCCATACTTTCCAAGCTTTGTCCCAAACAGTCATGAGTTGGTTAGTGGGTCTGGTTAGCCAGGTGGCATGTTTAGTTTTTTTCTATCGGATTAGAGCTAGATTGCTTAAGGTCTGGAGAAATGTTGAGTTGAATAACTCAACAGCCTCATCGAGGATAAGGGTTTTTAGGGGTTCACAGCTGAGTTTTGATTACGTTTCATTCAAGGTGGTTGAGTTAAAGTGAGATATGTTTCTTGTTAACTTGCATTGCTGTTTATTTGGTGCTGGAGTGGCTTTATGTAATATATAGGCAGGGAAGTGGTCACTAACACTGTTGGGTAGTTTGCCAGCGAAGGAGATATTGTTTGGATCAGAGACTAGGATCCATTCCAGAATGGAGCCTTTGTCATCGTTTGTGTTTGGTCTGGTTATATTGTTAATTAACTGGGTAAAGTTGTACAAGTTAATGTTGGAGGAAGGAGTATGGTAGGAGATCTCGAGCCAATCGATGTTGACGTCACCCAGGATGATTTTTCCATTTTCTATATTATTTGATATCTAGGCAAGAATTTCTTCTAGTAAAAGAATGTTATTGCTGGGGGGATGTAAAGAGCAGTGATGCAGAGATGTTTGTGGTTGTTAATTTTCAAGAAAGAAATTATTATTTCAGCTACAGAGAATTTTGGAATTGAATTAGAGTATTGGACAAAAGTAAAGTTATTAGGGTAGAGTATAACTACATCTCTACCTCTTTTGTGGGGTTGATCTGATCTTAGGTAGGCATAGCCTGAGGAGAGGAATTTGGTGTCTTTAAGTAGGGTTTGAACCATGTTTCAGTGGCTGCTGTTATATCTGGTTTGTTGTGAGCTATCCAAGCATGAAACTCTGGGATTATGATTCTGATGCTTTAAAGGTTCAGGATAGTTAAATTTAGAGATTTGTAGGAGTTAGGGGAGTTAGGAGAAGAGGAGGTGGGGTCATGATTAGGGTGAATGTCTCCACAATGGGGTAATTTTGAATAGTAGTTTAGGTAAATAGTAGGTAGCTGTTTTCTTTTTGAGTTGGTTTGGTAGTTTAACAGAGAGGTTGAGGGTTTTGTTTTGTAAGGGTAGGATTTTTTTTTTTGGTCACTAGGTTTATATTTATTGCATATAGGCTAGGGTTTATGCCATAGTAACTAGCTAATAGTGAGGTTTGTGTGGATGTAGTAGAAGTTGCTTTTAAGGGTACATATGCTGGCTGGATAGTAGTTAAGTTAATTAAGAGATAGAAGCTTACAGTGATAGAGAGGAGAGCTGTGCAAGGGGTGAGGGACATGGTGGATATGGCATTTAGTTTGACTGAGAAATAGCCTAATGGCAGAAGTGTCAGGATAAGCTAGTACATAGGGTGGGTCTATATTAAAAGGACGAAGAGGTGTTTCATCGAACACCTCTTAGTCGACACATAAAGATCGAATGCACTAAAGCGCAAATGCTCATCACTAGCACACACACACACACACACACACACACACACACACACACACACACACACACACACACACACACACTTTCAAACATAACTACATGGGGTGCTTTGCCCCCCACACCCCCCTAACTAAATGTACCAACTCAGAGATCACACTACAATGAGGAAAGGGGCAAACACAAGAGGATGGCCAAGGAATTTCTTTCAGAATATCCTTTTTTTTTTTTTTTATTTAGTTTAGCTGATGGTATGCTTCTTGTACCTTAAAATGTTTACATGGGTACTCATTTTGTGGACAACTCCCAATAAATGAAAAACACATATAAGAATACAATAATGCTGCCCCATCTCCCGTAGTTTTTCTGAAATTGGTTTAGTTGATGGTATGTATGCTTATTGCCATTTTTATTTGAATTTCTATTATAATTGCTGTGTTTGTTTTGATTCTTTTTAATATGCAGTTCTGTTTATGCACTGTTTTGCTTCTGTGCACTGTGTCTTCTAATTGGATAAACTGAGTCTCTCTACTGCAATTGTGTGTGTGTGTGTGTGTGTGTGTGTGTGTGTGTGTGTGTGTGTGTGTGTGTGTGTGTGTGTGTGTAAATACATATATATATATATATATATATATATATATATATATATATATATATATATATATATATATATATATGGGCAAATGTGTTTCATATCTGACGTACCGTGGCTGCATAGACTGTACCTGCCTTAGTACAACATAGTAACTCTGCACTCTGTATACATACATCTGCTGTCATACTGTCTATCTGAAATACATTTCCTGTGCCTGTTAAGATCACCTGCTGCTTATATAGTATGGCTACTGTCTGCTGCCATGGGGTACATGGGCATGCTCATTTTGGCATGTCCTTGTACTTCCACACAGAGCGCATTTATCTCCATACTACCATGCAAGTTACATGCTCTCTACATACCTGTAACACATACTTGCACAAATTAGATCCCATGATGACCATTTGTGCTGATTGATAGTGCCATTCCTACTATGCCTTACTCCCTTTATTGGGTGTCTTGCAAATTGTGCATGATGCATATGCTTAGAATGTCCTGGTCACATGGACGGGGGCTTGTATGTTTACATCACTATTCGTGCCCATCATGTTACAGCTGACAGTGGTGCTATGCCCAGGTGTACACATGCACAGCTGTGCTGTCCTATAAGACAGGTTCCTGTACATTGGTTGGCATGGTTTGTGGGAGTACTGAATTCATGTAACTGTTGTTATGTTTCATACCATAGTCTGTGTCTCCCTCTTTTCTGTTCATGAATGATGGTGCTCAGCTGCTGTTTTGCCAGTGTGCCTGTAGAATGTAATCCAGACCTGGTGGTTTGCCTTCATTACCTTGTAGACATCTGTGATATATTGTCATACTACTAGTCCTGACATCTTACCCATATATCATCCCTGTACATGTATATATACGTGCTCATCCCTTTCTCTTCTACCCAAGCAGATGATCTGATGGTTACTGTTTCATGTATATAACCACAGACCTTTGTTAGCTGTTTGTCACATAATAAAACAGGAGCATAAACACACACACACACACACACACACACACACACACACACACACACACACACACACACACCATATATTTGAAATTGTACACTAGCCCTAGCAATGTTATATGCTTATCTCTATGTGCACCTTGTGTTGGTATATCTAAACTGTAATCTGGCTATCTGTATGCCATAAAACTACACATCTATGATGGACTGCTGTATACGCTTCATACTACAAATGTATGTACAATGGCACTGTGTATGGACAGCATATGTATATGTGTTGCTACACAGCACTATAGACACCGACTATGCCTGGTTTGCCATCACATTGCTCTGTGTAAAGAGATGCATGTGGCTTATCACAGCTCACAACTATGAACCAAATTTTGCTGGGTTGTTTGCACTCAGTCACTCATTCATAGTCTGCGTCACTAATGCCATGGTTGTCTGCTACCTGTGTTCTCCTAATCTACTGAAGTTGGCACCCTTGAGTTTAGCTGTAAACATTATGCAACATGGCACACACTTTGACCACCTAAGCAGCTTTGTTTTAGTGCATACTACAGCGTACTCCAACAGTGATCTACTACAATTTCTTTCATGCTAGTATTTAGTAATACAATTGCTCACTGCCACTTGCTGCAAATAAGTGTTTTAACTTCCACTAGAATTATAATAGATAATTACCTATCTTTCCTGAAACCCAACCCTACTGAACTGCATATCCCTACCAGAGTCATAGCCCCAACCCCAAAAACTTCTACCTGGGCCCTAACCGTAACCTGAAGTTCATGCCTTAACCTTTGCTATAGCACTCCCCTCATATTTCTTATTCTTAAATTCTCTGATTGCTTCTTAAACCTCAAACTCCACTCTTCAACTGAAATTCCCTGATTGCTCTTTAAACCTAAAATTCCACATCCCCACCCCTAAACTTGAACTCTCCAATCACTTTATATGACTAAAACTCCACTTCACTTCCTTAATCATAAAGTCCAAGTTCACTCAGTAAACCTAAAACTCCTTTCACACTCCTTAACCCTAAACTCCCATCCCATTATCTTAAGCTAAAACACGTCTCCTGTTTCCAAAACCTGAAGTCTTCAACTGCTCCCTAACCCTAAACTCCCTTCATGCTACCTAACCCTAAAACTCCCTTCTTTGCTCCTGAAACCTTAATCCTCCTTCTCAACACTGCCTGAAATACAAAGTCACATTCCCACCCCCTTCCCACTCCCTTTCCCACAGCTGCTGCTGTGCTTACCTGGATTGAACTCAACTACATGTCTGGCAAGGTGCGGCAGCCCCACTCTCTCCACACTACTACTTCCACTCTCTCCACACTGATGGAATACTTGCACACTCTCCACATCACTGGAACACTTCCACACTCCCCACACTGCTGGAATACTTCTCCAGAATATGCCATCTAGTTCAATCATGAGCTGTAGACTACCTAAGCTATGAGACAACCAAGCCATGGCTATAAGACAGAGTCTTCCAGTACCTGGGATTCAGGTCCTTGTAGAAGCAACCCTGTCCATGAGGTATCCAGACACTTGAATGAAGCTTTCAATTCACAAAATATTCTCTTAATGACTTGTCATGTTGCACTGTAATTTCTTTTATATCCATCCTCAACAGAAATAGATGAATTCCTTATGGTAGTTATGAGCTATGCCTGCTGTTATCAGTTACTTATAGAATACATGAGCTATGCCTGCTGTTATCAGTTACTTATAGAATACATTGATTAATCCCACAGTGCAAATTATATTGTTGCAGAGCCGCACATAATGCATTTACATACCTGTGTACATTCCTACAAGGTGTCTTTCTGGAATAACACTTTCCTCAGATTTTGCCTGTAGACACTGTCCCTCCAAGTGGAGGTGTCATATTCATTGCAGGGATATGCTGCTATGAGGTTTATTATATGACCATATGCTGAGGACACCACCGAACATCTGAGAGATATTCATCCCTTCCAATTTTGGAAGTCCCATTGTTCTTTCCATTGGAAGTTTTTAGTAGCATATAGTTGAAATGCATTGCATTAAGCAAAAAGAAGGTTGGTTGTAGCACAGACATTTTTCATGGCAGTTTGCCAGCCTAGTGGTGTTCTTGTGAGCCTAATGTTTTCATGTGCTTTGCAACATGGCACATTAGTGCCATGAAGCCATCTAGAATATGACAAGCACCTGTCTGGGATACCCATGCTGTTTCTGCCATGTGAGTGTCTGGATTTTCACAGAAGCCAGTATACTGATTCATAGATAGGACAGGATACCACAGAGACTATGAGGTGACATGTGGAGTGTAGATATACAAAAGACAGCACTGTCTCTCTCTCTCTCTCTCTACAGCCAGTATCTAGCCATAATTTTCTGTTCTGAGAGGTCTCATAACCTGGCCATCCCTGTGTTTGGTGTCTACTGACTACAGCCCACATCTGCATACCATCTTTAATCATTACCTGCTACAGCACCCACTTCCCCCTACAATGGACAATAATATTCTGCCATCCTTCAAATTTATTTGTATATTTTTTTTCAGAGAGATGTTGGCCTCTGCTATCTTTCAAAATTGGACATTTCATGTCACCCAGCACATTTTGAAATCTTTATTTGCATATTACCTGCATGTAGTATTGCAGAATCATGTGCAGATTATTGTGTGTTGCTGGTGCAGATTCTCTTGTGTTGCTGTTTCGATACGCTTCTTCTGGTTATCATATATGACTATTTTCTTTCTTGTTGCCACCTATGCAGTCCATTTTACTTAACTCACTGTCTACATACTGTGCTGTGTGCATTTTTCTTTTGGACTCTGTCCTTCTATTTTTGTTAAATATAGATCCAATAGCGGACAGCATGGCACTCAGATTCTGACAGTTTGTTAACGTCCATTAAATTCGGTCCATACTCAACATGTATTTATTTGTTTTCATCTAGGCAATGCAATAGCATCAAAATCATAAAACTATTAAACTAGTTGTATTTCAGAAGTAGCACTTCTCATTGTTTGTCTCAAAAATGATCATTCAAGCATCTCAAACCCACAACCACTAAATAAATACATAAATAGAAACATACATAGCTGGACAGACAATTAGATGGATAGAGATAGAAATACAGACACATTGAGCCAGTGCACAGAAATGCCATCAGTTTGCAATAAATACAAAAACTAAAGTATTGTTTGTAATTGAATACCTGTATTCATTACTCATATTGTTTTAACTAGAAATGACACTTTCTGAGGTATACCCCTGTATTGGTAATGATCACATAATGGCTTATATATTCTTTAGAATATTACACAATTTGCAGAAAAAAGACACAAGTTGCAGAAAAGATGGGATGTTTGCATTTGTTTTGTGAAGGTGAATGCAAATGAAATATGGCTTGATAAAGAAATCAGTGGTATTTTACATCAAAAAGCAGGCCGTGTTTTTATTAAGACTGCAGACAGTAGGGTTAATGAAGTTTTAGTTACTTCCAAGGTTGGTCAATGACAGATGTATTATTATACTTATAGATGCTGTTGTTTGGGGTTAAATGTTCCTGTTTTATAGTGACAGTCAGCTTATTTCCTCAAATATTTGTTTTCTAAAGATAGTTTATATTTACATGCATTAATGATGGATAGGTGCATGACCTAATTTCAAAGTTGTAAATGGAGCATATATCAACCATATGTCTATTCTGAGCAAGTATAAAATTGGAGATAAAATAAAATGTAGCTCTACATAAAGTTTATATTTTTTACCATTTTGTTTATTTACTTTTTACTGACTAAGGAACAGAGTCTAAAAACTCTTACAGTATACTACTTCAGGTATTCAGGTGTTTGGTGGAGTAATTAAATGGGTGATGTAAAGTTTTTAGAGTAATTAAAGGGCAGTGTAGTAAACAAATCATATGTGTGAAATACGTAAAAATGTTAACCTTGACTAAGCAAATTTATAAAGTTCCATTGTAGTCCAATGTAATATATGTTGCTTTGCTTACATTATGGTGTCTCATACACACACACACACACACACACACACACACACACACACACACACACACACACACACACACACACACACACACACACACACACACACACACACACACACACACACACACACACATGTATTTGTGAGAGTGGATTTAAGCAATGCATGATGTGTGTGTGTGTGTGTGTGTGTGTGTGTGTGTGTGTGTGTGTGTGTGTGTGTGTGTGTCTGTGTCTGTGTGTGCTATATCAGGAGACAGCGAGAAAATTATAACTGGTGCAAAGTCAGAAAGAAAAAAACATACCCTGTATGAAATTGTAGTGTTTCCTTTTTCTAAACAGTCACATATGCATGCAGTTACTTGTAGATATTGTCTGTATTAAGCATACAATCACAGGCAGCATTCGACAGCTAACAGCTTTCTATGGTAAGAACATGATGTATTTACAGGCAACATACACATATGGAAAAATGGCATCAGTGCATACAAATGGAAACCACAGCAAGTATTATAAGGTCATCTGCTTAGAATGTTTTCAAAGGAGGCCTCATATATGTAGGTAGTATCATAATATACAGGTAGCATCTTCGTTGCAGTTTTTCAACAGCTAAAAAACACAGGGCAAGAGCGCTATAGTCCTGCACATACAAGGTGAATATGTGTCCACTATAAGCACCATGTAGTCTCACAGGTAATAGTATTTCTATTGTATGTGCTGCGGCCTCGTCCTGCATCCTGAATGTGAATGTTTCTCCACCTAAAGTTCTTTGGATATTACTGCAGAGCAGTTTCATCTCACAACAGCAGCACAGCACATGGGGTCATAGTTATAATCTACTAAGATGTGTCACTCTGTATTCCTGGATCTGAATTTCCCTGTCTCCACTTGAATCCACATAAAATAAGATACCTGAGCCAGAACAGATTCAGCACTATTCAGTGACCTGTATCCTTTGTCACTCCTCTGCTAGGATCTCATGAGCTCCATGTCACAGCAGGACACAATTTCTGATGTTGCATACTACCTCACCTGAGTACCTACCATAGTAACAGATAGAAATGTCAGCTTCTCCCTGAATATTTCAATGTTATCCTAAGCATGAGCACATAGCTTGCAAGGACCTCTACCCTGTAACAAACTATATGCTATCATCAATTTCTCTAGTGATGTGGACATCCCCCAAGAGGGTCTCTCCCAAACAAATGACTGGTGCTGGAAACATGGCCTCAAACTGAATGCCAAAAAATGCATCATCATCCCTTTTGGGAGAGTGAGGTCCCCACACATTATTACGTTGATAATAAGGTAATAAGCACACAATCAGTCGTGAGGGAATTGGGCACCCAGGATGATAGCAAACTGACTTTTGATGACCATATTGCCTCGACTGTATGGAAAGCTTATTACATGGCCCACCTCATTAGTAAGGGTATCTCATCCAGGGACAAGGTGGTTATAACATCTCTGTATTCTTCCCTTATAAGACCCATTATTGAGTACTGTGCCCCGTTTGGCATTAACCTCACAAAGCACATGCAGCAGCTCGATTAGCAATAGAGGTTCCTTCACCGAGAGAATCCAGGGCCTCAAGCATGTACCCTACACAGACCGGCTAAAAGCCCTGTCCCTCTACTCAGTCTCCTACAGACTCTTCAGAGGTGACATCTGTCTGTTATACAAAGCAATCACAAACCCCGCCCTGATGGGACTGCTGCATATCCACAAGTCAAGCTCCACTTGAGTAACCCTCACGCGTGACCTCAACCTGGTCTGCGACATCAATAGGACTTGTTGGTGGGACAGATTTGTGTCAGCGACTCCCCCTTTTGTGGAATAGACTCCCTCTCCAAGTAAAGCAGAGTACTTCATTAAACTTTTTTAAACACAACTTGGATAACTGGATAGGGAACAGAAAATACATCCCTGGGATTCCACCTGTGTCCCTGCTGGACAGTGGCTAGGGTGCTGATTTGTTCGAGCATGGGCTAAATTCTTGGCTAGGCTTGTAAGGGCCTCAGGGCCAATAGCCCAGTAACTTCCTATGATCCTATGATCCTACATCCTGCATATGTGTGTAATGTGAGGTGCAGGATGTAGGATCCTATGATCCTACATCCTGCGTATGTGTGTAATGTGAGGTGCAGGATGTAGGATCCTATGATCCTACATCCTACATATGTGTGTAATGTGAGGTGCACAGCTCCATTATGTTGTGCATCACATACTGGTATAGCCATTTCTCTTTGCACTTATTTTCCTGTTGTATGATTTACACCCCTTTTCCCGAGAAGCTGCTTTGCTGCATACCTTGTTGAGTACAAATTTTTACCTTGATCTAAAACATAATTGCTCATATATCCAAATTACTTCTATGTTTTATATTTTGCTGTGGCAAGAACGCAGTAGCACTGTTCACTGAAATCCTTATTTGGCTTTATCGCACACAGTGCTTACTAGAAAATACCTGATTCTACATTGGTGCCGTGGATGGGATGCCCTATATTCTGGCTTTGGTATTCATAGTGGAGGGCATCTCTGAATCCCATTTATACTAGTTAGTAAAAATGTTGGACATGTAACAAGAAAATATCACTTCAAATGATATAATTATCACTTCTATATGTTACCTGTTCATATTATGAAGAGAAGATGACCTCACTAGAAATAATGCCATACAAATTATAGATTATAGTATTTCATAAAAAATGCATTACAAGTATCTTGCTTACATTGCTCATAATGACAACATATAAATATATTTCACTTTACTTTTCAACATCTAGTTCCTACTTAAAACACTATTATAATGCACTGAATTTTATTTTTCTGCAAAGAAACTAAAAAAAATGAAATGACTTAATTTTCAGTATCTGTTGAGAAAACATTTACATCTTCTCTAATTGTTTTGCACAAAAAGACCAAAAGACATGCACATTGTCATTTAATTAAATTAGAAATAGATTCTATTCAGGAAACACTTAATTGTAAGAAGAGGCTTACCTGGATTTTAATCAGGCTTTGCACTGACATCATCTCCATTCTTTGACCGCTGGCTTATACAGTTACAAACTTTAATTTGTTAAAAGACCATCAGACAAGTTAACACTTTTACTCCTAGGTGAAGATATTCTTGGCAGTTTTACAGCCCTCATGGCATCTGTACTAATTGCTTTTTGATGTAATTTTAAATTTATTGCAGATGTCCTACATGTAGAATGATTTATAACTCATTTTGTAAATGGATGGCCAGAGCATTTTTTCATGCCCTTCAGCATTGCCACTAGTTCACTTTCCCCATCTGGCATATTCCTAAGTTTTACAGAAAAAAAACATTATTTTTGTTATGGTTTCCAATAAGTTCAATAGAGAATAAATGTATTTTCACTAGATGGACTTAACATCTTGTAAAGAAAGCAACATATTGCAGGGCAGTACCACAGATTTCAATGTTTTCATGCACGTCTTTTCTGTTAAAAAGACTTTTTGATAGCCCTTAATTTTGTCTTTGATGATTGTACTTAACCTACATCTTTTCCATTTCAGTTTTAAAAGTGTTTCACAGAGTTTCCATTTCAGTTTTAAAAGTGTTTCACAGTTTATCTCTATGGTGCAAGTCTTCACTGCCTTCTCAAAGGCAAACAGTACAGCCTCCCTGGGACCCAATAACATCCTAGGCCACATCCTACATGAACTCAGGCATGAACTTACAGCACCATTAGGCATCCTATTCAATCAAAGCCTGAGTACTGGCTTCATCCTAGCCGAGTGGAGGACAGCTACTGTCATCCCTTTGCACAAAGGTGGAGCGTCCACCGATACAGGAAATAATAGACCCAACAGCCTAACTAGCATGATCTGCAAGGCCATGGAGCAGATTATCATGGAACTCATTAAAAAGGATATTGGCAACCTCCTGACATTGATCTGACACAGTTTGGTTTTGTCAAGTGGAGGTCATGCCTGTTGAATCTGGTCGACTTCTTTGAGACAGTCCCCAAGGCCATGGACAAGGTGAAGATGGTGCACACCACCTACATTTACCTGACCAAGGCCTTCGATACTATTCCCCACTCATGTATAATAGATAAACTCTCTCAAGCAGGCATCAATCCATATGATACCAGATGGGGTAACAAACTGGCTTACTGACAGAACCCACCTAGTCAAAATAGGGGAAGCCACCTCAAGTAGTAGCCCCATAATAAGAGGTGTACCCCAGGGATAGGTCTTGGGGCCTCTGCTGTTTGGGATATATTTCTCAGAGGTGCAGGCCAAATCTAGTGGGTTATGGCTTACCAAGTTTGCAGATGACTGCAAGCTGGGTGCTGTCATCAATTCCCCTAGTGATGTGGACATCCTCCAAGAGGGTCTCATCCAAACAAATGACTGGTGCTAGAAACATGGTCTCAAGCTGAATGCCAAAAAATGCATCATCATCCCTTTGGAGAAAATGACATCCGCACAAATTATCACATTGATAATAAGGCACTAAGCACGCAATCAGTCGTGAGGGACTTGGGAATGCAGGTTGAGAGCAAACTGACTTTTGACGACCATATTGCCACCGTTGCATTGAAAGCTTTCTACATGGCCCACCTAATTAGTAAGGGCATTTCACCCAGGGACAAGGTGGTCATAACATCCCTGTATTCTTCCCTTATAAGGCCGGTTATTGAATACAATGCCACTTTCTGCATGTAACTCGCAAAGCACATGCATCAGCTGGAGAGACTACAGAGATTCCTCCTCACCCAGAGAATCCAGGGCCTCAAACATCTACCCTACATAGATAGGCTAAAAGCCCTGTCTTTCTGCTCAGATTCCTACAGACTCCTCAGAGGTAACCTCTGTCTGGCATACAAAGCAATCTCAGACCCCACCCTGATGGAACTGCTGCATATTCGCAAGTCAAGCTCCACTCCAGTAACCCGCATGTGAGATCTCAACCTGACCTATGACATCAGTAGGACTTGTTGGCAGGACAGATTTGTGTCAGGGACTCCCCTTTTATGGAATAGACACCCTCTCCATGTAAAGCAGAGTACCTAATTAAACATTTTAAGAACAACCTGGATAACTGGATGGGGAAGAGAAAATACACCCCTGGGATTCCACTTATGTTTGGGCTGGACAGTGGCATAGGGTGCTGACTTGTTGGAACATGGGTTAAATTCCTGGTTAGGCTTGTAAGGGCCTCAGGACCAATAGCTAGTAACTTCCTATGATGTTATGATCCTATGAACACAGTAGAGAGCTTCCGTCATACTGCAGTGCTGTCCCCATTCTGCCTTAAAATCTTACCTATAGCTATAACATTATACTGGGGTAGAGTGCATCCTACCCAGCCCACTCAATGATGAAGTAATAAATGGAATGGAGTCATGCTGTACCAGGATCAGGTAATGAGATTCAGAAACAGTCTAGGGTAATGAATCTCACTGCCTATTTCTGGTTGGTGTGATCTCTGATGAAGCCTTGTCAGTCCCTCCGAGACAGAAATCAGGCTGCACCACAGCTTGACCTACAAGATGGCACTGCTGTGCCAGTGCTGCCTTTCAAGACAGAACTGGTACCATACCTCTCAACCTTTTAGAGAAAGAAATCTGGACAAAGCCATAGAAAAGTGTGACAAAAGCCCAAAAGTAGGGACAATTTTTAAATATTGCTCTTACAAACTTAAAAAGTTGATCAAATAACAGGTTTAGCATTAGCATTAATTTTCTGAAGGGTATGAAGTCTGAAACTCAAATGTCCGTCATTATTTTCTACCTTCAATCTTTAATGATTTGCTACTAATTTGCCAGAAAAACACAATTTTATGAAAAACAGACCAAACATATGAGGCACAAATCTGGCAATTCTGCAAAAATCTGTATATTTGAGAGGTATGACTGGTACTGCTGATATACATACATACACGGTTCTACCTCACTTCAACGACACGCCGGAACATCGACACGGAAATCGCGAGCCCCAGAAGATCGACAGCGCAGAAGACCGACGTGACGGGACCTAGAAGATTGACAAGCAGAAGACCGACCCGACGGATGAAAGCACCGACGCCGAGGATGCCGAAATGGGAAAAGGCTGTGTAAGTATGCGGTAGTGACAGACATTAGGGTGCGAGTAAGGTAAGTGTGGATAGGGGTGGGTTAAGTGAGTTAGGGTTAGGGAGCGGGTCAGGTAAGTGTGCGGTAGTGATTGTGTTTGGGTTAGGGGCGGGATAAGTGAGTTAGGGTTAGGGAGCGGGTCAGGTAAGTGTGCGGTAGTGATTGTGTTTGGGTTAGGGGCGGGATAAGTGAGTTAGGGTTAGGGAGCAGGTCAGGTAAGTGTGCGGTAGTGACAGACCTTAGGGTTAGGGTTTGGGTTAGGGTTGTAGGTAGTTGTGTATGTGAGGTTTAGTGTGGGTTTGTAGGGATTTTGGTGTGCTTGTGTTGTGTATGTGGTTTTTGGATGGGGAATGTGTTTTGTTTGTTGATTGTGGTGTGTGAAGTGTATGAGGTTTCGTGTTTGTGTACCGTCGGTTATTTCGTTGTCGGGCATGTGGAATTTCGTGTTTTTGTTCTGTCGGTTATGTGGTTTCGGTGATTGCGTTGTCGGTGTTTTGGTGTTTCGTTTATGTGAGGTAGAACCACATACACACATACATACAAATATTTCAAGCATGGGTATTAATGCCTTTCTAGCATGTCAATATACCAAAACACTAGTTCCCATAATAAGTGTTCAGGCTGTTCTTCAGAAATATCTAAACTAGTACTTGCTTTAATGTAATTTGGTAGTTTGTCCCATGCATCAACTACTCTGTCAGGGAACCAATTAGTACACTTCTCATTCCTATAGAATCTTCTACACAGGTTGTCTGATGATTCTCTAGTACTTTTTGATAACCCCAAACATTCCCAGAAGTAGTTGTCTCTAAATTCCCTATATACCTGAATACGATTTCCTCTTAGATATCTGTAAGAGACACTGTACAAGTTCAGATATTTTAGTCTTTAATAATAACTTAAAATTTTCACAGCCATGAATGCCCTTGGTATATTTTCGCTGTACTCTCTCCAGTTTACTCATGCTTGTTTTCTTATAGGGTTTCAATATTGTTATTTCATACTCAAGTTTGGGTCTAATGTAACTAACAAACAATGACTTCATTCGTTTTGATTTCCTAGACTTTATAAATCTTTTTATACAACCTATAGTTCTATAACTATCATTAACCAATTGGTTGATATGATTAGAAAATCTCATAGCTGAATCTACCCATTTACCCAAGTCCTTAAATGAGTCTACAGTTTCAATCACTGTGTGCTGTATTAAATATTCACCTTTCAATTTATGTCTCCCAAATCTTATATGCTTAGTTTTTGATGTATTTATCAGCATGGTATTCTCCTGTGCCCAAATGTTCAATTTAGTCAAGTTATTTTGCAGACATTCCTTATCTGTAACACATGTAATCAGTTTCCCCACTTTCAGGTCATCTACATATAGACTGTAGAACACCTCAGATGAGAAAGTTAGGTCTGAAAGATGTATTCTAAACAAGTAAGGGCCTAGGGCAGAGCCCTGTGGGACACCCTGACTGTAACCAAAGATTTCACCTGTCCATTTGCTGTATGATACTTGCCATGTCTTATTTGTAAGCGATGCAGCTATCCATCTTATCAAGAATACATCAATACCTAATTGTACTAATTTATTGATCAGTATTTTGCACATGACCCCTTCAAATGCTGAAGTTAAATCTATATGAATTATGTCACAGTGCAATGTTTCATTCATAGCTGTTATTATATTGTTATAGAACATCATGTTACAGGTGGTAATAGATAATCCCCAGGATTCACGAAGCCTCCGTGTAAGAGTTATAACTCTTACACGGAGGCTGCAGTTAAACGGAGTGATGTCAGCATGCTTTGCATATTCATGAGAGCATGCTGAATCACACCTAAGTCTAACACGGTCCATGTAAGACAGTAGGGGGCGTGTCCGTAGGCCGAGCCCTGCAAGCGGACACGCCCCCAGAAGTGTAAAAGTGCCCAAAGTAGACACCCACAACAGAGTCCACGGAAATGTGAATAAACACAACACAACACATGCCCCTACAGACTATAAACATAAAAGAAATATAAATGAACATGTTATATATTTTTTTTAAATTGTAAAGATGTTTAACCGTGAGTGCGCTCATTTGCGCGGGTGTGCCCGTAGCGCAGCTACAGTTAGCAGTCAGTGGGAAAGCATATAAGAACTAAATATGCAAAGTAAGCCAAGAAGCAATAGCGTAGCGGTAGAGATGTTGGCTGAAGAGCAGGCATACATGGTTCGAGTCCCCACAACACCAATTTTTATTTTTAGCAAAATAAGCACGAAACAAGTCCCTGACAAATATGTACACATAAAACCACATTTTATGTAAAATGTAATGAAATAGCCCATTTATATTGAAGAAATGTGAGGGAACAAAAGAATAAAAAATGCCAGATGTGCCCATAGCTGAGCTAAAGTTTAACAGGGTGAGTGCATCTGCCCGTACGTGAGCAGTGGTTTAACTGGTGCAAAATGAGTGCCCGTAGCTGAGCAGTGGTTTAACACGCTGAATCTAAGTGCCCCTAGGTGAGCTGAGCGTAATATGCGTGCCGATAGCCAAATGAGGCTTAAACCAGCATACCCCGTTTGCGCGGAGCTGCGCACCGCGCAAACAAGCTAACCGACGGGCAACGTTGAGCAAGCCCTATCAAAACTGCCTTTACACAGACACACCCCTCAGCATGTCTAGACAGTCATGAAAAATAAAAAGCAGTGGCCAGGTTCGAACCCAGGATACTATACACCATAGTCAAGGTACAGAACGACTAAGCCATGACAGCAGTACCTAGAAATGCAATAATAGCTCATATATAGGAATGAATACAAACTAGAGCATGACAATGCAGGTTTACTGAAGTTGATACAATTCCAAAATGGCCAATCACAGATATGTGGGAAAAACGGACTATATAAGCCCCATAGGCGGGAATACACAGCATAAACGATTGTAGAACAGACCTGCAGGCAGAATGTTAGGAGTAGGAGAGGGTAGTTGCTTTCGAGCACAGAGGTGGGGTGTTGAGGAGTCCAGGTACATGGCCTGGCTCCTAGTCCACAATCATGAGGCCCAACTCATGCAGGGCCAGGTCCTCTGGGGAGCATACAGGGCTGAGGCGTGGGACCGGTTGGCTCATGAACTCACCAGTGCCACAGGGAGTCCAAGGACAGGTGAGCAGGTCCGTCACCACCATGCGGACCTGAAGAGACGCAAGCAGGACCAACTGAACCTTTGGATCCAGGAGGCCCGGCAAACACCCAACGCCCCACCACTGAGTAAGTAACATTTAATTATGTATGTAAAAAGTTAAACTAGCTGATATTATGGAGATGTGTATTCCAATATTACTTCATTTATATTACAGCTGCAGGTGTCTGTTCTGCGAACCGCAGAGCCTATGGCGATAGGCTGGTGCGGTTGCACCACCAGGCAGGTCAGTAATCCACTACCAGTAACTGTAAAGAAATATCAAAGTATGACAGTCAGCATAAGAGTGCAGTGTAGTCAGTAAGGAATACAATCTGCAAGTAACAGTGTGAAAGTGTATGCAAGTATTGCTTGATCACAATAGTTTGCAGCCTGTAAGTGTAAGCTAAACATGAAACTGTCTGACATATATCCTGAAATAAAAATGCCCTGCCTGTAAGAAAATAGTACACAACCTGCAGCAGGCTGAAAAGTATAGCTGCAGAAGATGATAAATCACATGTGTGAAATATATCCCTGTGGAAATACTGAAACATGACAGAAGTGAGACTGCTGGAAAGGATTGTAATAACTACTGTTAAACCATGTCAATAAAGCCTAGAAGTACCATCCTGAATAGTAAAATGAAAGCAAGTGAGAGAATGTGAGAAAGTGCCATGAATCCAGCAATACAGTAGTAATAACCCCTGAATAAAGTATACTGCAGTCAAGACAGAATGAAATGCATGTGAGATTCAAAACCAAACAGCTAAATCTGTTCAAAGTGTTGCTGCATCTGGAATGTGTATCCCAAAATCAGGATATGTTGCTCTCAGTCTGCAATATGCAGATAGGATGTTTGTCTGATATACCATACATCCACACTTGTCTACAGCCATATAAAGCAAATGTAGCCTAGATGTAGCTGAACAAAGCTAGATATGAATGTGTATGAAGAACCATAAAATGTATATTGATGTTGCATTAACAGTCCTATCACCAAGTTGAAATAGTTAACATATAGGAAACTGTAGTTAGAACAGTAGTGTGTATATAACTCTAGCTATTAGAAATGTACAGCATATGTATTGTTATTCGAAGGTGTTAATATTACTTTCTTCACCCCAACCTATAACTACATATAACCCATTCCACGTGAAAATGGTATGTGCAATCACAATTAACACCCTGGACGTTTGTCCTGTTGGGTCATATATATTTGCATGTCTGTTGATGCATCTGCCCTGTTCATACATCCACACCTGATGGCCTGTTGCCATCAATTAACCCTGCATGTTGTTGGACTGTGTATTTCTGTTCAAATTATGCATGTGTTATGCACGCTGTTCAATAGTGTGAATATCTGGGTGTTTGGTTAATGGGAATACTAATGCATGCTGTTACAACTAATTGTGAATGGTATTATATGTCACTAACCCAAACTGTCATGACATAATGCAAAACATAGAACGACAGGGAAGGCGGGTTCCAGTGGACCCACCTCTCCCACCTCAGCTGGCGAGTGCACCTGGCACTAGTGCCGAGTCCGGACCCTCCTCCGGTGGCCCTGTGCCACCTGCGGGTGGAAGCTCTGCAGGGGATGGGGCTCGCCCCCCCTCTGCAAGTGTGGCCGGAGGAATTCCACCACTCACCCTCCGTAGCGTCCGGACTGTGGTGCGTAGGGAGATTCAGGACTCTGTCCTTGAGCCCCTACGCCAGCTTGAGGCACGGGTGGCACAACTAACGGGCATGCCCGTTGCCCCGCCTACACAGCCCCCAGCACAGCCCCGTCCTGGGCAGTGAAGGAACAGTGGCAACTGCCTATGGGTGGGGATATCAGTTCCACTGTTGCCATCTGTGGGCTCATGGGCTCTGGATATCCAAACCTCCGTCCCCGTCAATTGTGTAACCCCCCACACGTGTCATACACCGCCCCTGTATGCGTCTTGTTTGTCTTGTCTGTTAACCTACCCAACCTACCTCCCCAGCTGTACTGACTACCTTCACCTGACATACCACTCTCACCTGAAAAAATAAAAAAAAAAAGGGCACTCTGTACCCACAAAAAAATTATGCCCCATACATAGCTGCCCATTCCGCACACATGTCTACTGGACATGGAACCTATCAATTCCAATTGGCTGTACAACAAGAATTATTGTTGTTCTGACACCTCTCTCAGGGATGGAAGGTTTCAAATGTCACACCAAATTACATATATATGCACAGCTGTTGCTGATGAAGAAATGGGCAGCTATGGGCCTTACCTACATCCCTCCTGCACATCCCAAGCTTGTTTCCCTACTGTCTTACCCTCTTTGTGGCCCCTTTTTCACCACTTTCCTGTCTCCCCATTTTTCTTTTCTTTCAAGGAAAATAGCGCGGGTGTGCGCAAGAGTAAGCACGTTTAAGTGGTTGTAATCAGGTGTGCACTTGTGTGCGCAGAGCTAACCGCCAGTGCATAAGTGAGCTCGCAAACCAGCGCTAGCCGGTTACAACTGCTTAAAAGTGCCTTAGTCACTTTGATTGACAGGTCCTGTACTCAGTTCAAAAGAAAAATAAAATCCCACTGTGAGTCCCGAACCCAGGACCTTGGCAACTGTAGTCTGCATGACTTACCACTAAGCCATGACTCTTATACAAGAACATTGTGCTAAAGAAAATATATCATGTAACAGTAGGAATGAATGTAAAGGGAATATAGATGTGTAGTACACAAAGCATGACATTTAAAATTACAAACAAAACTGGTGGATTTCTATAATAGTAGTGTGTGAACAGAAACAGCCATGCTAGTTGGAAGCTAGTAGGTAATAATGTAACCATAGCACCTTGCAAGACACACACATACTCACAGCAGGATAAGCACTGCCCATACCCCACAACCCCTTACAGGAACACATCTGGACCAAGTAATAAAATATGTGGAGCAAAGGCCCAAAACCAGGGACACATTACAAATGATGTTACAACAAACGCAGACAGTTCAGAAAGTAACAGGGTCTACACTTTGTGGGATGTTTGGAAGGGTATGCAGTCTGGAACTTGAATGTTTGTCACCATATTCTGACTTGAGCCCAGAGTGACTTGCCAGAAAAAGGTGTGCATGAGATAATGACCAAATTATGAGGCAGAAATGTGGACAACCTGCAAATATCTGTACACATGACGGGTCCAACACCACCATATTTGAATAGTTAAGAGCCTAGACATAGCAACAGTGAATGACTTACAGGGATGCCCCACAGACCCCATGTGAAATGTACAAACAGTAGGCAGAAAGGTGTAACACATGCAATGGTAACTATGGAGTCCGGAAAGTATTCACCACTTGCATGGCAGAAAAAGTGTTGTAATACATATGCTCATGCTAACCCACAGTCACAACTGCAGCATACCAGACATTTTAATGGGTGTACCCCACTGATATGTACCATTCCATGAGGCACATAACAGATGAACATGAAAGTCTCTGGGGCCTGCTCAGCAGCATACTCAAATACCCTAATAGATGACAAGGCCCACACCATGGCCAGACCACACTGCATGCTGTAACACCCTAGCAGATATAGCAAGCATTCCAAGGTGTGAATGTACATGGAAAATAGGAAAGCTACAGCAGCACACTACAGTCAAGTCACCTAGCAGGCATACAAGTAGTGACTGTAAAGGGCAACTATTGAAGCCTTAGCAACAGAGTGCAAGCAAAAGTGAAAGGAAATCACACACACACACACACACACACACACACACACACACACACACACACACACACACACACACACACACACACATTAACAGTAGTAGTAGTTGTAGTTGTCAGTGTACATACACAGTTAGTACAGGAAACTGGAAAAATGAATGGAGGAATGTTAATCTACAACACACCTGGAAATATGAGAGAGATACCAACATTTACACTCACAGAACATTGTCCACAGCATAACAGCATGGTCCCTGCCCTTAACATCTGAAAGGGCTACGCCTATCTCACACACCTTTTTATAGCACTGTTCTGAAATCACAGTGAGAACTGCAATCAGTACACAACTGGCTGCATGCAATTAGCACTTAGAGGCGTGCCTGCATTTCAAGGTCATCCCGCGAGGCATGCGCGTCCTCTGCATGCCGAGCTATGGAGAGGCTCATCCGGAGCTCCTACGGAGGTGGCAACAACTAAACCTTGATCTTGGCAATAATTATATCAAGCTACTCATCGATTATTTTCAGCCCATAGAAAATGAACTTATCAACAAAGTTGAAGGTGAGCACAAGACTTTGACTTTACTATTTAAAAGTGACTTTTGTGTATCGAAATTGAACAACATGTTGAAACAACTAATGTTCTACAGTAATAAGCTAGAACAAATTAAGCTTAGAAAGCTTAAACGGGACTGTAGTGATTTCCAATCCGGCCACATTTTTATGTGGCTGAGGTTTAATGAAGTGGTTGCTCCAGGCGAAATTAATGAGCAGACCAATGTAGCTTCTAATGGTACAACCAGTACGATTAGCCGAACTGAGTCAGTGAACAGTGTTCCTAACAGTGTTGCTTCCACCTTTACTCAATCTGAGGTGGATATTGCTCTGTCGACTTCTTCAATACCTTGCAATCAGCAGGGCTTGAAAATAGTAACGGGAGGAGCGAGACCTAAGGATGGTACACATCAATTGAATATTGCCCCAGAAGCAGCGACTGCTTTAAACTTCCCGCTTCCTTACAAACATCGGGCGCAGGCGCACTCGACAAGCAGGGGAAGGGGAAAACGCAAGTTGTCGGGTGAGAACAGGGATACCAGGAGGAAGAAATATTGAATACTTTATTCTTCAACATGTCATCTCGAGCCTTAACTGAAACAGAATGCTCAGTACTGAATAGGGGGCTTTCTTTCATTCCCTCTAGAGGGAGTGAATTATCTAATACCCTTATCATGCTCCGTAAATTTACCAGAAAAGTGGCCCTTAAACTCTTATATAAACATTCTAGCAATGATGAATATTCTTACAATGTTACAGCCTTAAAAAGAAAGAGTACTTTTGTGCCACCTCTACCAAGCTCCATTGAATGTTTCCAACGAGCCTGTGAACATGATTTTTATGTTTATTACAGAGAGAAGCGACACAGAAGACTATTTGTGAACTTGAATAATGCACAGAAGCATGGCTTGGACTCTTTATGTAATGATGACAGTCTGGTGTTTAGACCGGCTGATAAAGGGGGGGGGGGTGTTGTAATAATGGATGCTGACTTCTATAATGATTTGATGAAAGAAATGCTAGAGGATGATGTGGCCTATTGCCTAATAAGTAGAATAGATGTTGCTTCGATTATCAGAAGCGTTCATGATACAATATATGATCTCTTAATGTCTAGATGTGTTGACAAGTGTTTATATGAGTTTCTAGATATTGAAGCCCCGCTGATTCCTATAATTAAAGGGCTACCCAAGGTACATAAAGGGGTATACCCCCCGCCTTTGCGACCAATAGTATCTGGAAAACTTTGGGTTACTGAGCATGCTTCTCAGTATGTACAATCTAAGTTAGGCCCATTAGTAGGAATGATACCCACCATTTTAAAAAATTCACTTAAATTGTTGGAAGATCTTAAAGATGCTTCCCTCCTTGAAAATATGAAGTTAGACACCCTAATGGTCACATTGGATATAAAGAGTTTGTTTACCAGCATACCCAACTAATTTGGTATTGAGGCTGTTAGGAGTTGTCTAAATGAATGTGATAGCATCAATAACAATGATCAGCTAATTACTTGCACCCTGTTGGATTTAATATTAAATAACAACATCTTTATGTTTCAAGACAAGGTATATAGGCAAACATGGGGGGTAGCCATGGGCACCCCCTGTGCTAATGCCTATGCTAATATAGCTGTATATCAATGGGAGAGGATGTATATTTTTAAGCACAAGGACTTCATTGACAACGCTATTCTATACAGGCGATTTGTTGATGATATCCTCCTTTTTTGGAATGGTAGTGTCGAATCTTTGCACGATTTTGTTAAATATATGGGGTCCACTACGTCTTTTTTTGATTTTACGTATGAACTTTCTCTCACTAGCGTCAACTATCTTGATGTGACTATAACTAAGAACAATAGGAATGAGATTACAACCTCCCTCTATAGAAAGCCGTGTTGGAGGAATGGCATACTCCACTTTGAGAGTATGCACCCGAGGCACATTTTTCCTAATGTGGTAAAAAAACAGATGGCAAGGATAACCAGACTGTGCAGTAACATTAATGATAGTAATTGTTTACTGGATTTTCAAGCAAAATGTTTTGTAAAGAGAGGATATCCTACCCAGCTAGCAGTGAGTTTTAGAAATAATACTACATCTGTTCAGGGAACTGATTTTGAAAAATGTCTTTATAGACATTTTACTAGATCTCATAGGAGTATGGTACAATATGACCTTAAATACACCAATGATGTAAAATACATAAAGGACATCTTGTGTAAGAACTGGAAATTGCTTAGTATGAATAGAGATCTGTTAAAAGTGGTAGGTGAATACCCTAGTTTTAGGTATAGTAACTGCCTTAATTTGAAAAGATTATTGTGCAAGGAGAAAGTGCTGCATATACCTTCTGATATAAGGGTTAAGTTCAGACAAGGGACTTTCCCATGTAAGAAATGTTGTATCTGCAAGTTTATTACAGCTGATCAGAAGTATGAAAACATGGAGTTAGGTACTAGGGTCACACCGAACTTTTATGCCACATGTGATACCACCAACGTAATCTATTTGGCTACATGTGAAAGTTGTGAAGCCTATTATGTGGGTATGACCACGCGTAGACTCAAAGATCGGGTCTACAATCATATATATGACATACGAAAGGCAAATATAAACAACGCCTTAGCTAGGCATTGTCAGTTATTCCCGACCCATGTCTTTAAGTTCAGGGTCTTGCAGATTCTATATCCAAATAGAAGGGAAGGTAATGTATTAGGAACCCTTGAGTTGAATGAGTTAAGATGGATTTTAACCCTTAGAGCACACCTAGAACCAGGCCTGAATACAGCCCTTAGTATTAGACCTGCACTTTTATGAATAACCACGGGTGCCATTTATTATGTGGCTTTGTTTCATCTTTCTTAACCCTTGTACTCCCCTTTATAAGAACCCTGGATGGTTTAGGTTAAAGTATAATATTTTTATGATATAAACAGAACTTGGCATGGGTTGGCCTTTTGATTGTTGTTATATGAGATGCCTTGATGGCTCATTTTTCTTGTATATGTTGGTCAAGTTATTCATGTTTATGCATGATCGGTATAGTCTACATTATTACCCATTTCTACTCTCCTTTCCCTTTCCTCCCCCTCCCCCCCCTCTCCCCATTCCTCTCCCCCCCTCCCTCCCTTTTCCCATTCCCTTCCTTTTCTTTCTTTTCCTTTTATTTGCTATTTGCACATATAGCCTAAGCTATTTTATTAGTTTGCGAATAAGGGCATGTCAATTGTTATATATAATGCACATGAAAAAATTTTCATAGAACTAATCATATTGGATATGAATTTTGGAATAATTTTCTTAGTATGGAAATATATTATTACCCATTTCCACCCTCCTTTCCCTTTGCTCCCCCCCCTCCCTCCCTTTTCCCACTCCCTTCCTTTTCTTTCGTTTCCCTTTATTTGCTATTTGCACATATAGCCTAAGCTATTTTATTGGTTTGCGAATAAGGGCATTATCAATTGTTATATATAATGCACATGAAAAAATTTTCATAGAACTAATCATATTGGTTATGAATTTTGGAATAATTTTCTTAGTATGGAAATGTCTGGGAACGATATACATAACTTATGATAATATACTATTGTTGTTTATAAGAAATGTTTTTAAAGTGGGTCTGTTAAATTGACTGCATATATAGTTTGATAAAACTTCAAGAAGTTCTCGTAGTGCTTCATGAACCATGACGTTTTTTAAAAATGTGATTTACCTCTTTAAATTGATCTAAATTGTCTTTATTTGCCCAATTACTTGCTAATTAGGGCGTATATTTTATATAAAAGGACAAGGTTTGATTTTGTTTAATGTAACCTGATGAAGCGCACTGTTAAGTGCGTGAAAGCGCTTGTTCTGTCCTGAAATAAATCTACTGTTTTATTCATCGTGGTGGTTCCAGTGATTTGTCAGATTAGGGGTGGAAGGTTTCAAATGTCACACCAAATTACATATATATGCACAGCTGTTGCTGATGAAGAAATGGGCAGCTATGGGCCTTACCTACATCCCTCCTGCACATCCCAAGCTTGTTTCCCTACTGTCTTACCCTCTTTGTGGCCCCTTTTTCACCACTTTCCTGTCTCCCCATTTTTCTTTTCTTTCAAGGAAAATAGCTGGTGTGCAAGAGTAAGCACGCTTAAGTGGTTGTAATCAGGTGTGCGCTTGTGTGCTGAGCTAACCGCCAGTGCGCATGAGCTCCGCAAACCAGCTTAGCCCGGTTACAACTGCTTAAAAGTGCCTTAGTCACTTTGATTGACAGGTCCTGTACTCAGTTCAAAAGAAAAATAAAATCCCACTGTGAGTCCTGAACCCAGGACCTTGGCAACTGTAGTCTGCATGACTTACCACTAAGCCATGACTCTTATACAAGAACATTGTGCTAAAGAAAATATATCATGTAAAAGTAGGAATGAATGTAAAGGGAATATAGATGTGTAGTACACAAAGCATGACATTTAAAATTACAAACAAAACTGGTGGATTTCTATAATAGTAGTGTGTGAACAGAAACAGCCATGCTAGTTGGAAGCTAGTAGGTAATAATGTCACCATAGCACCTTGCAAGACACACACATAGTCACAGCAGGATAAGCACTGCCCATACCCCACAACCCCTTACAGGAACACATCTGGACCAAGTAATAAAATATGTGGAGCAAAGGCCCAAAACCAGGGACACATTACAAATGATGTTACAACAAACGCAGACAGTTCAGAAAGTAACAGGGTCTACACTTTGTGGGATTTTGGAAGGGTATGCAGTCTGGAACTTAAATGTTTGTCACCATATTCTGACTTGAGCCCAGAGTGACTTGCCAGAAAAAGGTGTGCATGAGATATTGACCAAATTATGAGGCAGAAATGTGGACAACCTGCAAATATCTGTACACATGACGGGTCCAACACCACCATATTTGAATAGTTAAGAGCCTAGACATAGCAACAGTGAATGACTTACAGGGATGCCCCACAGACCCCATGTGAAATGTACAAACAGTAGGCAGAAAGGTGTAACACATGCAATGGTAACTATGGAGTCCTGAAAGTATTCACCACTTGCATGGCAGAAAAAGTGTAGTAATACATATGCTCATGCTAACCCACAGTCACAACTGCAGCATACCAGACATTTTAATGGTTGTACCCCACTGATATGTACCATTCCATGAGGCACATAACAGATGAACATGAAAGTCTCTGGGGCCTGCTCAGCAGCATACTCAAATACCCTAATAGATGACAAGGCCCACACCATGGCCAGACCACACTGCATGCTGTAACACCCTAGCAGATATAGCAAGCATTCCAAGGTGTGAATGTACATGGAAAATAGGAAAGCTACAGCAGCACACTACAGTCAAGTCACCTAGCAGGCATACAAGTAGTGACTGTAAAGGGCAACTATTGAAGCCTTAGCAACAGAGTGCAAGCAAAAGTGAAAGGAAATCACACACACACACACACACACACACACACACACACACACATTAACAGTAGTAGTAGTTGTAGTTGTCAGTGTACATACACAGTTAGTACAGGAAACTGGAGAAATGAATGGAGGAATGTTAATCTACAACACACCTGGAAATATGAGAGAGATACCAACCTTTACACTCACAGAACATTGTCCACAGCATAACAGCATGGTCCCTGCCCTTAACATCTGAAAGGGCTACGCCTATCTCACACACCTTTTTATAACACTGTTCTGAAATCACAGTGAGAACTGCAATCAGTACACAACTGGCTGCATGCAATTAGCAAATGCTGCCTAACAATTGGTGCAGAGGCCATCACATGGGCATATGCAGATACCTATAAAAGTATGCTGTACTCCATGTCCACGCATGCAATACTTTCATTGCACCCTGAGAAGGACGTGAGAGACAGAGAGAGAGAGAGAGAGAGAGAGAGAGAGAGAGACAGAGACAGAGAAAACTGCAATTAAGCAGACAGAAACAAATTGTTCAGCAACAGGTACCTGAAAGCTGACAACTGGGAAGTGGAGCAGCAGGACAGAGAACCAGACAGCAACACAAGCAGCTGTGACAAACACAGGTAATGTAAAGTAATACTATAAAGGTCTACATACTGTGAACCCTCCATATGTGTCATTGGTCTGTATCCATATGTATATGAAGATGTGTAAAGGGCAGGGGACATACAGCAACTATCAGTGAAGGCTGTACATACATTTGTATGTGAGAGCATCTATGTGCACATATCAATGTTGTTTGATTGTAGGTTGTAGTGCCATGTACAAAGTAGGTTACACAGTTATGTATGTTTAGCAGTATGTTAGTGTGTGTATACAGTATGGTAGACAAATATGTTGATATACCTGTCTAACATATGGATATGTATGTATGTCAACATATGTATGTGTATATATATATATATATATATATATAAATATGAATATATATATATATATATATATATATATATATATATATATATATATATATATATATATATATATATATATATATATATGATATGCATATATGTATACATACATAGAGAGAGAGATGTAGGAATACATAGACAGATGTAGATAGAGTATTGTACAAACATATCTATGTAATGCACACATACAAATATAGATATATGTAGATACATATACATAGACAGACTGATATGACTACCTACAGGTATGATTGTATATGACGACCTGCAACACAGCCTGTCCCACCCCTCTGTCACTCACACCCCTCTGTGCCCTCCACATCTATAGCAATATATGTACATCAATATATATATATGTGTATATGTATACGGACATATATATATATATATATATATATATATATATATATATATATATATATATATATATATATATATATATACATATAGATATATCTATATACACATATATATATATATATATATATATATATATATATAGAGAGAGAGAGATGTATATAAATTCTGAGTGAGGCACATGTGTACAGATGTATTGCAACAGGTGCCTGGTGACAAAGGCATGGAGTGAACATCAGTGTCAAATCCGGAGTACCATACCACATTCCAGATCACCTACACCAGTAACCACCAGATATGTGATTGGCTGCCCACCACTTCATGTGTCAGGGGTGAGCAGGGTCAGAAATGTGTACAATAGTGGCCCCAATGATAGTCACAGTGGCACACTATCCCTGGAATACCTGCACATGGTATGTGTCAGCGGACATGGTGTGTCAGGTATGGACATGTAGGTCGGTGTACCCCTCCACACCACATAATGGATGCTATGGTATGGAACTCACATGACAGCTACAGATATGGAGAAGGACACAGTGACATGTACAACACTGTGACAATGCACTCAAACACATTACCAATGCACAGTGACTGACAACACCACAGAGTACACATATGCTACCCACATAGAGGTTACCACTCCCAGATTTACATATGGAGGTCACACCCATGACAGATGTCCAACAACCATAGTAACACCTCCCACCATCCACAACCTAAATGTCTGCTGTGTGTCGTCCGTGCCACTGCAATAGTGTGCACATGTGGAGGTAAGAGTTCCTACCCACAGATAAGACATACCCTGCAATAAACCACACAGTGTTAAGAAGCAAGACTCCCCATGAGTACATGCCACACATACCCCTGCTGAATGTTAGTCAGATAGGTAATATGCCATATGAGTCACCCTGTGTAACTGTATGACAGCAGCAGGTACCATCACACCACATGTGTCACAATGGTCAGGGTAGCAGAACAGTACGCTGCTGTAGACACAGGGGCAATAGCATATTGTATAGTATTGTATTGTAATGTAATGTATTGTGTTGTATTGTATTGGTATGGTGAGGTGCCTCCTTCATGGAGTGGAACCACTGCTGCTGTGCGCCAGTGTACAGGTACATATCCTGTAGTCAGGCTAGTGTTACATAGCACTTCTATATGTGTGTTTAGCTCCTGTCAGAGGTTATGTAGCATGCAACTGGGGATACCATCAGGTCCCATCCATGTTGTGTATTCTGCTGCACTGAGGGTGTCTCTCACCTGGACATCTGTGATGACAGGGAGGTTACAGTCAGCTGGGATAACTATGCCTTATTTCAGGGGAGAGGGCGGGGTGACACCTGCACTGAACCTGTCTGCCACAATGTTGTCGATATCTGTGGTGTCAGTGAAATATTTGTTGTGTACTACCTATGGGCATAGAGGCTGGCTCCTGACCAGGTTGCTAACATAACTGAAGAAGGCCTTCTGGTTATCTGTAGTGTCACTCTTGATTTCCCTCTCAAAGTTGCCCATGTAGTTTGTATGATGGAAAATAGATCCTTACCAGTGCTGCTCAGATATGCCCTCCCTTTAGTGAATTATGCTCTGTCTTGCAGTAGCTTCCATCTTCTGTAATACAATCTGTCTATGGCTGGGGTCCACCAGACAGGATGCTGTCCCATTGTGGAGAGTGTCTTGGTCATATATGGGATTGCATGATCCATGCATTCTCGGAGATGTCTGTAGAAAGCAATTGTGTAGGTGTCAGCATTGTGGGTTGTATCTGCCACTGGCCCAGTGGGCTGAAAGGATACCATATCACTGTTACAAAGTGTAAAGTTTGTATCTGTAATGTTATGCACTATAGTCGTTTGTGCTGGTGGTGGAGGTGGGATATGTATATCCAGGGCAATCAGTGTGTGGTCAGCTCACAGTAGTTGCCAATGTAGGCCATACAGTACCTAGATACAAACCCCCAGAGTGAGGAGGTGCTCTTGACCTGAATCAGTGTTCTGACTGCTGGGGTTTAGTAGTATGTCATATGGAGTCTGCCAGGTACTGTTGCACAGTTGCTGGCCGAGCACTGATACCTGGCCATCTACATGTGTATCCACCAATAGACAGACAGATGCTACATATGTGAGATATGTTGTATCATAACAGTCGGGTAGCATGTGTGTAGTATGTGTGCCAAATTCTGCTGACATATATTGCTGATACCAGGTTATTTTCTTTCTCAGGTACATGGCCCACCCGCGGAATCCCACCTACTCCACAGATGAGGATGAGGAGATACACCAGAGCCTGCGCGGATTATGCAATACTCTTTTCCGCACCAGCCAGAATCAGCAGGAGAGGGCTGCACTGTGGCAAGACCTTGTCCGTCGGGTAAATGACATAGGCACGCATAATAGGACATATGAGCAGGTACGACATCACTGCAGTGATTTAATCAGACATGTCCATCAGCGTGCGTCAGATATCCACAGGCAACAGGTCGCCACAGGTGGAGTGGCTACACATCCCCCACTCACCAGACTGGAGGGACTACTCATGAGTGTAGTGGCTCCAGCCCACCGGCAACAACAACAGCAGCAGACATGCATTATGATGGAGGCTGGAGCCACACAGCAGCAAGACAGTGAACGTGCAGGTAATATGTCATATGTATAGTTGACTGTTGTGTACACTGGTAGTTAATGCATGTGTGAGGTGTGTCCTTGGTTTGTAGCTGTCACCACAGTATTTAATGTGCAAGTGTGATATCCTCAATATTAGCTGCTGACCTGTGAAAGGCGACTGTTGTACTCCTGACCTGTATCATACTCAGTAACAATGGCACAGTTGTGCCCACTGACATTAGTTTCTTCACGTCTGCAGGACCCTCTGGTATAACAGCAATGCAGCCTATCCATGCTGGTGAGTGTGTATTAACAATTCCTGTAATAGTGTTGATAGTAATAGTACTATTTGGCTCACTTAGTAGTGCTCTTTGTATGCATGTAGGTGTGTCTGTGTCTGTGTGTTGATATCACGCATACCGAGTACTGTACAATTGTATGAAACTGTGTGCATGTGTGCATGTGTGCATGTGTGCACCTGTGCATGTGTGCATGTGTGCACCTGTGCACCTGTGCATGTGTGCATGTGTGCATGTGTGCACCTGTGCATGTGTGCATGTGTGCATGTGTGTACCTGTGCACCTGTGCATGTGTGTGTGTGCATGTGTGCATGTGTGCACCTGTGCATGTGTGCATGTGTGCATGTGTGCACCTGTGCACCTGTGCATGTGTGCATGTGTGCACCTGTGCACCTGTGCATGTGTGCATGTGTGCATGTGTGCACCTGTGCATGTGTGCATGTGTGCACCTGTGCACCTGTGCATGTGTGCATGTGTGCACCTGTGCAAGTGTGCATGTGTGCATGTGTGCACCTGTGCATGTGTGCATAGCTGCATGTATGCACCTGTGCATGGTGCATGTGTGCATGTGTGCATGTGCATGTGTGCACCTGTGCATGTGCATCGCAGCACCTGTGCACCTGTGCATGTGTGCATGTGTGCATGTGTGCACCTGTGCATGTGTGCATCGCTGGTAATGTGTAGACATTGTAAACTGTGTTTCCTGTTTCCTTCCCACAGGTTCTGTTGCTGCTCTGGTGTCATGTAGCAGGGAACCTGAGTCAGGTGCCATGGGTACTGATTATGATGACATCGGTGTAATGGCACAGGAAGGTATGCCAGGGTCCGCCATTGGTCAGCCGATTGACAGTACACAGCTGTCGACCCCATCAATGCGCACAGTTATCCTGCCAATACACCCTTTGTCACCACTGTCCCTAGGTGATGGACAGCATACAGTGGGCACTGACCAGGGTAATGTGGTATCTGTGGCACATGCCTCCCCACACAGCAGCCATGGGCATGGCCCAGAGATGGTACCACACAGACAGATGTCCAGGGTTCTCGTGGGAGCATCCATGGGCATACTGCCCCTGTCAGACATGCCCACAGAGGTCTTACAACCTCAGCTATGTTTCGGACTGTCATGCAGGCACAGTCACATATGGAACGGTACACCAGACAGGGTCTGAGGGAGCTGGCAGCATGTCGCACAACCATGACTGACAGTATGCGTGACATTGCGGCTGCCATCCGTGATTTCACCGATGTCATAGACAGACATTGTGGGGACATATTAGACCGGTTCCACAACTACATGTCCATGAGCCAGGGCGATGGTGGGCGATTGAGGCATCGACGTGGCTGTATGCCAGCAACAGCAGCAGCTGGCAGTCGTCCCGGATGACAACAGGGCCGCGGCCGCCTCAGTGCCAGCAGCAGCCCCAACAATGCTGGGTCTGTGCTGTCATCAGACCGCCCCAGGAGACCACGTGCACGTGGCTCTGGCCAGGCCTGACAGGGATCTGTGTCCAGTCAACGAACACCTGCTTCTGATGACAGTACCCAGTCTGGGTTGGTACTGGATACGTTCCGTAGCACCCCTGCAAGGCACAAGTACCGTGTCCGTGGCCAGAGACACTGATCTGTATGACCTGGCAGGTACAGTCTGTGGCTGTCCACAACCACCAGTATATGGCAGCCATGAGGTGGAACTGTGTGCATCCATACACACATGCAAATTGACAACACCTAGGGCTACCGTGATACACGCACACACTGCATCAACATTGCCCCACCTTCTACTGCTGTCCCTCACCAACACGCATACACATACATGTCAATTGGTGGTATGGGTGGCTGACTCAGGCATACCAGGTTCACACCCTGTGCATATGATGAAACTGTGCCACCTCTTGCAATCTGTAACAACTGTGCAGGTACAGGTTAACATGTTGCTGATGCACAGGTTGACCACATAGATGTGTAGTAATAGTATCATGTTGTTAACAGTACTGTGTGCTGAATTAATTGTGGGTATATCACAGCATGCCTGATGCAGTAAGTGTGTGATTGTCATGTCCTGTTGTCTACACCCATGGTAAGTACCATAGTGTATCATCTGCACATGTTGGCATACTGGTGGTAATGATGTCAACAAAAGGCTACATACATAGGTAGCACAGGGGATAGGGTAATGAATGTAGTAATACACAATGATGGACATGTAAATTGCAAGTGGCATGTTGCCCACACTAGACTCTGCATTGCGGATGTTTGAGGATGTTGATATGTGTGCAGTACTACGACTGGTACAGGACACACAGGAGCACCCTAGCACTGCATGCTCACATCTCATACCATGCTAGACAGCCCCAATACACATAACTAACTGTCACAGGAGGGAGAGTCCCCATATATGTCAGGGATACTGTGGTGGCAGGCCAGGTAGCATACATCCTACTAAGTATGGAACCACTGAGTGAAGGCTCAGTGTCTGTTATTTGACATGCATTACTGCAGGTATGAGCACATGGGTTTCTATCCAGTTATTGTACATCCTGACAGTACATGCATGGTCTGTACACTTGTGTGCACTGAGACTGGACCCTAGCCATCTGACCCGTGTATTTCCATGTACATGTGCATAGTGCCTGCATATTTGCAGTGTTACCTACTGGAACTGGTACAGCTTGTTTGTTGTACAATGGACTACATGCAGCCCTGTTTACTGTAGCTTTGTTTGCATGCATGTTTGCTTGCAATTACCCTGGAATACTGATCACACCTGCAATGCATAGTTATAGAGCTTCTGTGGACTCCTAGTGCCATATGCATAGCTTACTATATGTATGTCCATGTCCCACTTGACAGGATGTCACTGTTTGTCCTGTTCACATGTACATTGCCTGTGACACAGTGCATATGACCTGACTGGCATGTGTCCACGTGAGCAGACATATATGCTACTGCTAACTAATCACAGGCACTACACCTTCACACATTCATCTTCTGTTGAACTACCTGCTTTGCTAGGGACGGCCTGCACCTGTCACCCCTTGCCTTTCGGATATTGGCAAAGGCTCTTGCTACCCCCATAGTGCCTATGTTAGGCAGGGCTCAAATGACAAACCCACCTTCATAGGTATCACAAGGGATAAGACACTAAGAGCAATGCTACCCAACGCCAGAAGTCTAAACCTCCAGATGCATGCACCCAAAACACTCCTTGGCATGGAAAACATCGATATCTGTGCAGTAACAGATGCCTGGTTCAGGGCTACTGAGAGCACACCAGCACTACCGGGTTTAACCCGGTTGATTTCTTTGAAACATTCGCATTACTGGGAGGTTTCTTTTCTCCTGCTGTACTTATAGGGTGCTGACATCATCGGTGTTTAGAAAGGGAATGTGCATCCTGTAGTGTGTTTTCCTATTTGCCAAAAGGGACATTTCCCTCACACACACACAAACCCCCCTCAGACAAACACACACACTTGCCATTCACAGGATTCAAACCCCTACCTAACTATGTTATGACACTTGAGATGGACGCATTAGCAGAGCGCGCTATTCGCATTATTGGAAGGTTTCTTTTCTCCTGCTGTACTTATAGGGTGCTGACATCATCGGTGTTTAGAAAGGGAATGTGCATCCTGTAGTGTCTTTTCCTAGTTGCCAAAAGGGACATTTCTCTCCCACAGACTTACACACACACCAACCCCACTCACACACTGAGCATTTGCAGGATTTGAAACCCCTACCTAACTATGTTATGACATTTGAGACGGACGCATTAGCGGAGCGCGCTATTCGGATTATTGGGAAGTTTCTTTTCTCCTGCTGTACTTATAGGGTGCTGACATCATCTGTGTTTAGACAGGGGAATGTGCATCCTGTGGGGAGGCAGACACCAAGCACACTATGGCTAAGCTGTCATTCCCTAGGCCTAGTGTTGACCTCTACACCCATATGTTTAATTGTCAAATGCACATTATTTGTTGCTGATAGACTGTTTGCATATCTTTATTGCCATTGCATTCCCTGTTTGTATGAACAGCTTGTGCATCTGTGGAAGATGTTTACATATGGGAGGGATCCACTATATCACGTATGTCTCTGTAGTCATTTAACTGTGTGCACTGGGCAGACTGCTGTAATGTGGTTGGTTCCTGGAATAACACATAACAATACCAGATATGTGTGTCCAACTGCTAAACCGAGATTTGGCCTAAGTGTGTGAGCATGCCCAGTTCAGCCTTCCCATGGCATGTTGTTAAAGTGTGTGAGCATGCCCAGTGTGAGCATTCCATATGTTGGACTCTGCAGCCCACCACATTTGTGGATGAGTGTGAACTTCAACAACTATCACCCGTTTATGGTTGTGTGTTGGGTGTCATGTTGTGTAGTTACTGTACAACTGCTTTGTGTGTGAACACAACAGGATTATACTGTGCCTGCAGTGTTTGCATGGGATACTTTGCATACAGTTGTCAACATCCTTTCACACTGACCTAACACTGTAGTACTGTATAGTGTACTGGTAGTACTTTGACTGTGGTGGACAGTATCCTGGGCTTTACTGCTATCACTGCTTTACATTTCGATAGTGGGCACAACAGCCTGGTTAGGGGCCAGTTGTGTACATCTGACCATGTTGCATTCTGTTCAGATATGAACTACTTAAACCAGGCTTGTCCAACATTGGTAGTGTATTCCACAACATAGGTGTACAATTGCAAACACTAGCGATGTGCCCTAGTCCATGTCTAATGCTAGTTGGAGAGTGTGTTTGTCCTTCAACACACATTGTAAGAGGTGTTTGCCATGACATATGTCATGGTTAGTATACTGTGCCTCTGTCTACCTGTGACATGACAGTGATACCCAGGATAAATCTACCATCTCCCGTCCACTCATCAGGATTCCTATTGAGGAAGATTGATAAGTGACTCTATGGGTAGCCTGTGCTGGGGTTCACTCATGGGAGGGAGTGGCTTCTGTGTTATGGATCACGCAGTACAGCTTGTCCTATGTAAGTCAGTGCTGGGGTTCAGGTCTCTCATGTGCATAGCTCACTGCCATTCAGATTGTACAAGGTGCAGCATGTTTATTGATGCCAGCAACACAGGCAACACATGGCATCTGTGCAAGCTGTTTGATACTCCTGATGAGGTACTGTTGGGGACTTTACGGTTGATGGAGGTGTCTGCTGAGGTACATCCCACAGGGGCTATTGTAGTCAATTGTACCGCTGATGAAGGATGGCTGCAGAGCCACAATGACCACCCCTTATCTAGATCTGACAGCCTTCATGATTAGGTGGGTATATGGTATGTTTCTGTAAACACTACAGCACATGTTTGTCCAATGCAGGATATCTATCACCTTGTGTCCCCAGGTCTCTCATTACATGTTAACTACATAATGGGTTAACACCTATGTGGTAATTGGTGGGCACTTACTGTATATCCACGGGGTTGACTATACACGCTTGCACTTAGCTTGCTGACATGGCTATGGCACCAGTTGTCTGTTTCTATGTGGCCCTTTTGTGGGATGCTTGTGTCAGCTGGTGGATCATATGTGATGAGCAGTTTGTAGTCCTCTGCAAACATGTTCGGACACAGTCCTTCCATGTTTGCCTGTACCTATGGGACATATATACCAGACGGGGGAGATCCCAGGACAAAGCCTTGTGGGATGCCAGTTATATCTGGTTTGTAGTCTGACATGGCTGCAGCATGTCTGACCGTGTCTGTTCTGTCCTTGGTCTGGTTTGCAACCCCTCTACTGACATGTGGGTTTATATTTACGCTGGTGAGCCTATCTATACTGAACATGTAGGGTATTGTATAGAAGCTTTTGCAAGGTCCAGATACACTGTGTGGAGCACATTGCCCTCATCAATGACCTTAATGACTGTTTCAATTGAGTCAAACATGGTTAGGGGCAGGATCTGCACTTGAGAAGGCCAGACTGGGTTGGGTCCGGTGTCAGTAGGTCCCCAACATCTTTATGTCTGTGGTACATGCTGATCCTTTCCATAGCTGTGCAAACCGAGCTTCTCAGGATTCTGGGGTAGTAGTGTTCAGTATCCATTCAGGCAACACCTTTGTTGAGAAGGACCACTGTTGTTGTACACTGCTCTTTGGGTACATATTCTGTGGTAAGGCTGACATTGAGCAGTAGTGTGGTTTGGCATTCCATTCATCTTGGAGTCCATGTTGCACTAAGCCCAGGACACCATCTCATACCATTGCTGCTGTGTGTTTTGCTTTGTATATGTTGGCTGTTACCTCAGCATCTGCAATGTCAGGGGGCCAGCAGTCTGCTGGGATAGATATTCTGCATTCGGGGTTTGCACTGCACCTGTCAGGATGTATGTTGGCAATATGTGTGTGTGTTTGTGATATTTGTGTGATTCAGGGCATATCTGTGAATTCCCAACATGGTTCCTACCATCAGTTGTGAAAGCCTTGGGATTATCCTTAGTGTCCTGTACAATTTGTATCTACATAGGTTCATAGGTTCATACTAGGCTATCCACCCTGGGCATTTGTTAGCCTAGCCAGAGTGTGTGTGGCTTTGACACCCCTTGCTATGTGAATATTATGGCCATTTATGATTTGCTTTGCTGTGCCTCTGTCTGGACATGACACAGTGAAGACCCCCAGTGTAACTCTACAATCATCCATCCACTTGGCAAGATTCCTGTTGAAGAGTGTCAGTGAGGGGCTCTGCCTAACATGGAGTGGGATTCTGGTCCAGGGTGTGGGGAGCCTCTGGATTATGTATCTGTCCCACCAGCACATCCCATTTCATTATTTGTTGAGGTTGACATCTCTCACTCTCACAGCTCCAATAGATTTGTGTTTTCTGGGGTGGAGCATGTCCATTACTGCTGTGTTGGGCATGGCCTCCTACAACAGGCATGCAATGCCTCTGTGTGGGCAGTATGTGACTGGATTCAGCTGGGGTGTCTACAGCCAGGCAGCATATGACATATATTTGAGACCCTTTATCCTCTTGGTGAGGTACCTTTGAGGTCTTTCTAACTGCTGCAGGTGTCAGGTAAGGTACATCCCATATGAGGCATTGTACTAAATTATGGGTGTGATTAGAGAAAAGTATAGGGGCACAATGACCTCTGTTGCCATAGATGTGACTCCTTTCCTGATAATGTGTCAAATGTAGACAGTCTTCCTAGCCACATTGGCAATGTGGGTGTCACATAACAGGTTACTGTCCACTTGTGTCCCTAGGTCCCTGGTTACTCCTTCCATACATAATGGTTTACCACCTATGTGGTAATTTGTGGTACCTTGTTTGGTATTTGGTGGGACATTCATACTGTCCAGTGTCTTCAGGACGGCTGGGTGGGGTCATTGTGTGTGAGAGTGCGGTCTGTAGCATGCTACAGACTGCACAGCAGTCTTGCCTACAGTTAGTTGCACATGGGTGAACTCCACTGCCTTGTGCATTGTCAGTTACCTGACGATGGGTGTCTGTGCTGACTATGGATACTCACCCTGCCTTTATGTTTTGTTCCAGGTTTTGGGGCCATGACACATGATACCTGGTATAACCTGGTAGTGCTGGTGTGCTGTCAGGAGGCTTGCAGCAGGTTTCTGTCACTGCACAGACATCAATGTTCTCCATTCTGGGGATGGCCTCGAGCATGCATATTGGGGTGTACACATCTGGCATTGGTCAGCATTTCCTTTATGTTTCTTCCCACTTATGTTTTCTAGGGTGGTGGGTCAGTCTTTTCAGCCTTGCTTACAAAAGGCTCTATGGAGGTGGCAAAGGCCTTATCCAATATTCAGACACCCAGGGGTAACAGGTGCAGGCCATCCCAAGGACAGCTGCGTGGCTTGTCAAGCATGACATCCCAAGCAGACAGACATTGGATCCCCTTGGAATGACACCAGTAAGTGTGCCACTTGCTATGACTGATCATTCCGTGTTTGTACTGTGGCATTATTCTTGGTAAGGGTAGGATGCTGCGAACGGTGAGTGTCATACAGGCCTGGACTACATAATCAGATAATTCATCTATGTCTCTTTACATGTAGTCTAGGGCGGTACATCTCAGGTCATTCACACCAGCATGGACTATGACAGCATCATATTTCTACTTGCTTTGGAGTGACCTACATATTTCTGTTATGTGGCATATTGTGGCAGCCTACAGGCAGCTTACTGTACCCTTTCCCTTGTTCAGTCTGGTGTGCGGGACAGCAGTGTGTCTGACTATGGAGTCACCTATTACTTAACTGGCATCAGGCATGTTGTTTCTCCTTCTGGCTCAGACTGTTTGGCACACCAGCTTTGTGTGCTATGTGTTGCATGTGCTATGTTTGGAGGCTGTTTGATTGGGTGTCTGCTTTAGAGGCCTCTGTTGGTGTGCTGTGTTTGTAATTTCTGCCTCCGGGAATGTTTTTCTGTGTTTATTTGTTTGGTTTGCAGTTGTGATAGGTCTATGTGGGACTGTGTTTGTGGTGTGTGTGGTTACCTTCTCCTACTGACTTGTTTTGGGAGTACTGAGTTGAGGGAGCTCAGCCTCCAGTTTGGATGGATGGTTGCATCTCTCATATATATTTGTATTTCTTGGGTGGAGTTGGGGGTTGTCTGTGTACTTGGGGCAGGTGTAACATTGCCTCAGGATTCACAGATTCCACTTGTTGTGGCTGGCCTTAGTGGATTGCATGTGTGGACAGATTTTATTGCCATACTACTGATCAGTGATTACTTCATTGTTCATGTTTGCTCTATCATGTAGTAGCTTCCTCATTCTCTTGCATGTTTTGGTTATGGCTGGTGTCCACCATGCCAGATTTAGGCACTGTGTCTTGTTTTAATTTAGGACTGCATAATCCAAGCATCCCTGGCAGTGTTCATGGAATGGCTGTATTACAGGTTCTGAAGTGTGGCCCATATTTTGCACCTGTACGGGACCTTTAATGGATTCCTCATCAGTTTGGAGGAGTGCAAATATTGCTTAGCACATGTTTTCCACTGTGGTTTTCCGGCCAGGGACTGTGGTCAGGATTTGTATATCCAGTGTGATTACTCTATGGTCTGGTTTTACCAGTGAGCAATACACTTCTCATGTTGACATCCAGTACCCATGTTGCTGATTATCACATCCAGTATGCTTACCCCTCTTGTGGGAGTGGTACGTTGTTCCTGGGCCTTTTGGTTTGTGGATTCTATGAACTTTTGTCCTACACTGTTGGAGCTAGTATAATGCTCCCAGTCTATGTCTGGATATTTGCAGTCACCCAATATAATGTGGTTTGGAGGACTTGATATATTCATGTATTCCAGCATAGGCCGGATGCAGTTCCTGGTGTTGGGACAGTAGTCTGTAGCAGGCTATAAACTGGGGGCAGTTTTAGCCACTCTTACTTGAGCATGGCTAGTCCATGCTGCTTTTGTGGTGGTACCGACATGGGGGTGTGGTTATCCTGACAATTCTTGCTAGTCACCCTCCTTTGTAGCTTGTTCCTAGTTTTGAGGCTGTACAGCACAGTATGAGGTGTAACCTGGTAGTGTTAGGGTGCTGCTGTGAGCCTTGCCTCAGTTTTTTGTTACAGCACAGTTATCAACATTCTCCATACTGGGTGAGTTTAGACTGCATGCATCTTGCTGTTTCAACCTATCCCTTATCTTATTCTTATCCCTTCTGGTACCTATGGAGATAGGTTTGTGTTTTGAGCCTTACCTATTCAGGGCACACTGTGGGTGACAACAGCCTTTGCCAGTATCCATCGGCCTGCACTGATAGGTGCACGCCAGTCCTAGCAGGTGGTGCATCATGTCATGCTCAGCATGTCATCCCAGACTGGCACACATTGGGTCCCTTTGACTAATGATATTTAGAAGGGTTCATTTCCCCTTCCCCTTGGCCCTGTTGTGGGATGTTTCCCCTTTTGAAAGGGAGGGATTTGGGGGGGCCTCCTTTGCCTATGGGGGGCTAGGTTTTTCCTTCCTTCCATAGCCTTCCATGGGCCTTCAAGGTGGGGGGTTTTCCCCGGGCTGGCCTCTGCGGTTTTCGCATATTAACTTCCCTTTCCCTGTTTGGGACAGGTTGGGGTTATGAAAGGGTCCCACCAAGATGGTCCCGAAGGGTACTTCCCCGGCCCAAAAAAGCCAAATTAGTGTTTTTCGTTGCCTCTTTGGGGCCCGGCCCGGGTTGGGCATTTCTGATGGGGCAAGGGCCCCGGTTGTTCCTCCTCCATCCCCCTTGCCTGGGATGGCCCCCTTTGGGAAAAGGTTTGGGGGCTGTTTGGCCCCGATGTGGGTCCTTGCTCCCCGGCGCCGCCCCAAATTTATTTTTATGTGGGGATACACATACCTGGCAATTTGGGGGAAGGTTTTGGTTTTGTACCCCCCCGGGTCCCCCGGTGGGGTTTAGCAGGCCAGCTTTGGGACCCAAACCCCCAAATTCCCCTTTTGTGGGGCCTATTTGGCCTTCCTTTTAGGGTTGGGGAAAAATTTTTTGATGGGTGTCTGCCCCGGCTCCAGGAAAATTTCATCCCCCCAGGTGTCCTGGGATTCCCCATTTCAAATTGGTTTTGGGGGACCCCGCTTGGCCCAAATTGGCCAGGGGTGGGTTTTTTGGGTTTTGGTGTAGGCGGGGCCGCACAACCTTCCCCTTTTTTGCCCGGGGCCTTCCCCCATGACCTCCCGTTGAATGGAGGGGAACCCTTTGGGGTTTTTACCCTTCCCCCCCACCGGTGGGTTTTTCTGGGGCCCCTCTATTGCACCCCCCCTCAGGGTATTCCCATTTGGGTTTGGAAAAACATTTCTGGGCCAATTACCTTTTAGGGCATTGGGGAAATTTTCCTGTCCCGCATGTTCCTTTAAGGCATCCGGAAATGGTTTTCAGATTTAAGTGTGGGGGGGGTACCCCCATTCCCTTGGCCTGGAATTCCTGTTCTAAGTTTTCCCCCTTTGGGCCCACATACCCCCTTGGTTTTCCACTAATTTTTGGGGGCCCCTTTTGGTTTCCCCGGGTGGAGGCCCTGGCCCGCAAAAAGCTCCCCATTTTTTTAACCGCCCCCATACTTACATTCCCGTCTGTTTTTCCCCCTTTTTTGACCCGGGGCCTGTTTAAAAATCTTTTCCCCACCCCCCACTGTGGGGTTTTCCCCACCCAAACCCGCCATTTCAACCCCAGCAAGTCGCCCAAAAAAACTTTTGACAACATGGCACCCCCTTAAAATTTTCTGCTTCTTAGTTCCCCCTTTTTCCCGTTTTTCACTTCAGTAACTTAACCCCCTGCTTTCATTTTTTTCCTTTGGAGAAAAATTCTCCACTCTGTTTCCCAGAATTTTTAAAGTGCCTTTTTTGGGCTGGGTTAGTATTCCCCCCTTTGTAATTGCCTACTAATTTTTTTCACCCCTTTGCTCCCGCTTTCCCCTTGCAACCCACTACACGTTGGGCCCCCTTTTTTTTCTGTTTCCCCCATTTAACCTGTAGCAAAAACCCACAGTGGGTTTAAAAACCCCCAAAAATTTTTTTCACGCAGAATTGGGGTTTTTGGTTTAAAACATCCCCCAAAAAAAAATTTAAAATTTCCCCCAGGCTCCCCCAAAGGCCCAATTTTGGGCCTTCACGCCACAAGCACCCTTTTTTTTGGGGCGACATCTCCAAACAAAAAACGGGGGGCCAGTTTTCAACCCTTCCCTTTCTTTACTTTCTTCATGTTTCTTTGGTGGGAACACCTCTTTCCCTGTATTTTGCTGAATTGTTATTTAACCTTAACCCCCAAGAACCGCTTTTCTTTTTACCATTTCCCCTGGATGCAACCTATCTTCCTACTCTTTCCCCCCCTTTGAATCCTTCCCATAGTTTCCATTTGATGTTTAAATTTGGTTTTAAAATTTCCCAATCTTTCTTAGGTTGCCTAAATTAAAGCCAATTACTTTTTCCTTAAATTTTCCCCTTAAAACAACCACTTTTAAGGGTTTTTCCATTTTGGGGTTTTGTTTCTGGGCCCTGTTTTTAAATTTTAAATTTTTTCCATAAAATAAATTTTGGTTTTAAAACCCTTGCTTTAATGTTCTTCAGGCAGCCCATTTGCCTTTGTTTAAAATGGCAATTTTTAAAAAAATTAATTTTTTTTATTTCTGGGGGTTTTTTGCCCCTGGCCACATTTTGTGGAGCCAAACAGTTTTGCATATGATTTTGTAAATATATGATCAGCTGTGTCTGAGAATTAATGTTAGAATCTGCACACAGTTTATCAATGTGTGTGTCTTTACTCCTTCCATATCTTATGTATCTATAAAAGGTTCCTATTATGCTAAATATCTTTATATAAATTTTCTCAAATTTTTCTTGATCTTGTCTCACACTATGTTTAATCTGTTTGTCCAGCTTATTTCAGTTTTGAAAGTTGTAGTTTGGCCTCTCTTCCATTTCTTACATTTTTTGTCTCTCACCTTAATCAGGTATCTTGTTCTTATGGAAATATATCCCCCTAATGTATGCCTAGAGTCGGATGTTAAACATTATTTGACTTTTTGCACTCAAACAATTTCTCTTTCAAAACTTTCCACATTCGATCTGCAGTGTTTCCACTGAACACATCACTCCAGTTAGTTTATATAGTGACTGTTTTGCTTTCATATAATCTGAAATTAACCTTCTGTGCATTTGCTTAGATCTCAGTTTGGCAGAATTATCTAGCAACAAATTAACATTTACAACCCCATGACCACTGTACATCAATGGTGGTAAAACGTGACTTGAAGTTCCAGTAATTTCTTTGGGAACACAAACAATGTCTAGTATATTCCGTCCCCTGGTAGTTTTTTTACAATATAAAGCAATTGTTGTTCCCGAATATGCTCTGTGAATAATTTCCTTATTAATGCTGTTGAATTAATATTATTCCAGTCTGTTTCTGGCAAATTTAAGTCCCCAGTTAGTATTATTCTTCCCTCCTGTCTTTCATGTAAGAAATGTATGGATTCCTCTTGGTCACCTGCACTTGACATTGGTAGTCTATACACTCCAACAATTGTTATATGTTCTATGGTTGTCTTTGTTGTTACAGTTACACAGTCTATAGTATTGGTGTTATCACTGAACATGTAATAACCACAGGTCTCATAGCTATCTTTAATCCCTATCTTAACACCTCCACCTGATTTTTTGTTAGAATGTCTCTTACAATAAAAAACATTTATACCCTAACAGAACTGGTTTCCAGTCATTGTTCTTTATCTATGTTTCACAAACAATAACAACATCAAGTCTTGTGAGAATGTAGCAAAATTTCCAATAACAAATGTATTATTAATGCTCCTAGCATTAACAACCGTCAGAAATGCATCAAATGTTGCTATGTGTGAACTGTTAATTTTTCGACCTAGCAAAAATCCTGCCTAGTGTTTGTCAAATATTGCAAAATATCTGCTGCAAAAATTATCTTCCCTGATCTTGACAAATGCATACCATCCTGTTCGAACACATGTACCCAAAACAAGGCTTGGATGCTCTACACATTTCCATTTTTTAAACAGGACATGTTTTCCATGTAGGTATTTATCCAACAAATCTTTTCATTTACAGGTGATTTGAGAAAATACATCCTAACACCAGTACAAGCTATACTATCTAAGAGGGCTATCAGTTCCCTACTAACACTCAGAGAATACTTGTGGATGACATCATTTTTACCACCATGTATAAAAACGGATCCATACTTCCTTACATTAAGGCATTCCAAGGCTTATTTCACATCTTCTGTTTTTGCTCCTGGCAAGCATAACACTATTCAATGTTCATTAACATCTCTGTAAGTATCAGTTCTCTAATAACTGAATCTCCAATTACAAGAATGTCTTTGCTGGCAATCTCTGAAGAATTTTCAGCTTCTAATACAGTAGTATCTGCTTTGTCAGTTGTTATGAAGGATAGATCTTCATCACTATTGGTCTTATTAAACCCACTGTTTTCAATGCATATTAAATTCTCATCCAGCTGGTATTGTAAATCTACAGCTTGAGCCGTGTAGTCAACATCTGTCTTTCTCTTTTTTTTTCTTACATTGGGCCTGCTTGGAAAATCAGTGCTGACCTACAGGTGGAGCTGTATTTGCAAAAGTTTGTGTTGCACAATAGTGCAACATGCATAATGGATGGCAGAATATATACGTTGCAGATTCCAGGGCTATCATGCATGCAGTATCACTACCTTCACCATGGAATGGGCCTGCAATGAGGGGGTACGGTTAAAAATGAGTGAATCTAATTAGCACACCATCTGACTACAGAGCAAGGTCCACGCCTTCTTGACATAATACAGTTCTTTTCCTTCTCCAGTTGGGGTTTTAATTGGTATTTGGATATAATCACTTGCACCAAGGACAGGAAGGAACTCATGATGGCATAGAACTGTTCCATGGCAGATGGTCACTCCCGTGGTGTACTTCAGAAATGGATTTACTCATCCTACCTTACTTCACATGGCTGCCAGAAACTGTCCTAGTACATGATTATCAGCTGTTAGGGACAATCCTACCTATGTTCCACTGAAAAGTCCCAGAACCCAGCATACCTATACTCAAACATACCTTGGTTCCAACTGGGATCCATTAATCGATAGACTGTGTGAGGACATTTGGAATGTAGACATCCCACACACACCCTGTACAAACTCTCTGTCTAGCCAATACCCATCAGTAATTTCATGGTCAGAGAGACAACCTAACTGCAGCCTGGCTTGTCAACATGCTTGTTCTCTTTTCAGGACAGGGCATATTTATAGGTCCTGTCCCAGAGACTTCCTATACTCTGGAACAAGCTACCCATCTATGTCAAGCAAAGTTCTTCATTAGCACTCTTCAAGAAAAATCTTGATGAGTGGATGGGAAATAGGAAATACACCCCGGAGATCAATTCTGTGTCTCTGATGGACAGTGGCACAGGAAAATAACTTCCTTGGGTGGCGTAAGCTAGGGAACCTTGCTGGCTAGGCTTACGTAGGCCCTTGGGCCGATAGCTTAGTACCTACCTATGAACCTATGAACCTATGAACAATACCCTGAACTGCCACAGCCAGCTGCAAAGCATTATATGCATATTGCATCTTCTTTTGCAATTCTGCAGGCTCCACAATGTCAGGAAAAATGTCAGTGAAGCATGGCATCTATTGTTTGTATGCCAGTAATTAATGGTGTGTCCTACAAATTGAGTTTTTTTTATGTCTTTTATTTCAGTACAGTGTGCATACTATGTTTTAGATTAGGGCATTTTTCAATAGGTGTCATAATTATAATATGCCATCTGCATTAATAAGCTTTTTTGTGGATGTCATGGGATTGCTTGTTCCCAGAGCTTACTGGAGTTCTGTCGGCAAGTTTATTTTAGAATCCTGCCCATGATTCTTATCCTAAATTTTGAATGGCAAAGATGTTTAAATCACAGATATTAACCCGGTTCTAGCAACTCACAATACTTAAGGGAATGATCTCTAATATGAGTCCTGCAAAAGGGAACATGGTGTGTATATCTCTTACAGTATTTCAGCAGTGGACAAATCCTGAGTCAACCTTTTATGACTGATGTATGCAACATTTGATATTAGCAATTGACATACATACACAGGTAATTACTAGGCTTGCAGTATAGGGGATATGGGGAATCCTAGCCCAAATTCCCAGGTGTAACTGAGCCCTATCCAGTTAAGTGGCTTCCTCAAAGTTATACAGTAGGCAGATGAGGGCAGCAGGAATCAAACTCTTGTACTATAGGTGTATAAGTAACACACACACACACACACACACACACACACACACACACACACACACACACACACACACACACACTTACACAGTTTTTGGTGGCAGATAATAGTTGTAAGCATATCCATGTATTTGCAACTCAGTCAGATTTACCACTCCTTAGAATAGATTTTGTATATTTTTTATTTGATTTTACAAGGAAACAATAATCATTACACAATTATTAATTAATAATCTCATAAAACTATGTACATACTATTTACAAAGTCCATAACAAAATTCAAAATATTTCTAATATAATTAATGCTTTTCTAATAAGCTTTGTAATTTTTCCCAAGCTAATAATTTATGTGTCACATTTTTGTTCTCATTTTTATAAGTGTTTTGTTGTTACAGACTGATTTCGTTAAACAGATAAATTCATTATTGAATGAGATAGTAGTCTTTGTTTTCCAGTTTTTTGTAAAGTTTTTTCTAGCTATTGCTAAAATACTCCAAAGAAGAAGTATTTGTGATACTGGAATCATTTTGGGTATAGGCGCAATAAATAATATCAGAGAGTCTGTGATGTTACGTTTATCTGACCACAATGCTCTACAAAAGTTTCTGAAGTCAGTCAAAAATGGAAGAACTAGTTTGCAACCAATTATCATGTGTTGCCAATTAGCATTAAGGCCTATATCACATCTACAACATTTTGTATTATCTAATTTATATATAGCTGCTATCTTTTGAGGTGTGAGAAAATTTCTATGTATACATTTCATGTAAATATTTTCCAGCATGGGGAAGATGTTGTTTTTGCTGCTGATTTCAATATTGTTTTTTTTTTACTATTATCCAAAAATTCTTCTTTATTAATTTTAGTTGAGTATGACCAGAATGAGCTACCAGATAAGACACATTCAATTCTTAGGATTTTGTAAATTTTGATAATGAAGAAATATTATTAGATGCTTTGTTACTGATATTAGGTAGAAGGTTTAGAATTTTGGGAATCTGAGTATTTTGTGCATTGATTGTTAACTCTGATTTTATCTTGTATAAATTTGTTGCATTTGTAACTCTAACCAACTATTATTTTCTATACTATATTTTGTAATTAAATAATCTGCAGAATGTATTTTGTATCCTGACAAGAATTGATGTCAATGTATAAGCTCATTCTCTTTCAAATCTATCATTTTTTGGTATTAAAGGGTATTAGACATTTGCTCAGGTAAGCTATTGGGAATAATATTATCAATAAATCTTTACATAAATAATTTGAGTTAATGAGTTTTTTAAATAATATAAGAATTGGATTTGTAAATGGAAAGAGACTATATTGGTGTTTTTCATTTAATAAATAACATTTTATTATCCATATGAGTACATTTCTATCAATATTTATAAATATCACCATTATATTTTTATTGTTTTGTGATATCAATGTTTCATGAATTGATTTCCAGCATGAAGTAAAAGAAGAATCTAACCACATGTAAACTGTTTTTATAATCATCGATGTAACTTATAGGGCAATGCTAGGAAAAGCTATAACTCCCTCTTCCCAACCAATAGTTTGCCAATGTTGAGAGATTCTAGTTTTTAGGGTGCCACAAGAACTTTATTAACATGGAGTTTAACTTTTTTATAATTGCTTTTGATGGGGGATATTAATTATTGGCTGGGGTATAAAATCTTCAGTAATACTATCATTTTAATTAGAGTTAGCCTGTCCTCAAAAGAAAAGAATAATTTGTTCCATGCTTTTGTTAATTTTGTTATAGTATTGATTACTTGCTGAAAATTAGTTGTTATTGATTGCTTATAGGCTGATTCAATGATTATACCTACATATTTTGAGAATTTCCTCAGTTGAAGTTTTTACATGTAGTCAACCTATATGTTTGTTTATTAAAAATGTCTTTGAATTTCAGCCCTGATAGTTTTTCAAAGAAGTCCATAGATTGTATTACATTTTAAGAGATGTTTCAACATTTCCACTAGTGATTAAAATATCATCAGCAAACAACTGGACTTTATGGGAAAGATTTTCATTTAATGTATAACCTTTTTATTTATATTATACCTTATGAAGTTAGCAAGTGCAAATAATAAAGAGCATAGTGGACATCCTTGTTTTGTTTCTTTTAAATTTTTAAAGGGACTAAATATAAAAGTGACTATTTCTACATAAGATATTAAGTTAACATGAATTGTATTAATTAGTTCTATGAATTTATTAGAAAACATATGCTTTTAATGTTCTAAACATATAGGGCCAGTTTATCGAATCAAATGTTTTGTTTGTATCTAGGTTTATTATAGATAAATCATTCTTGTTTTATTCACAATGTCAGTCAAAGAAAATAACCTAAATAAATTGTCATGTGCTTTCCTATTAATTATAAAGCCTGTTTGATCTTCCTTTATTAATCAAACAACTATTGAGTTTAATATCTTAGCTAAGATTGACATGAATACCTTATAATCTACATTTAAAAGAGATATAGGATAATAAGATGAACAACAAACTGGATCATAGTTTGATTTTAATATGGGTGAAATAAGGGAATACTTCCAAGAGGGAGGTAAATTAGATGTATTCTTAACGTCTTCAAATGTATTTACCAAGATTTTTAGAGTGTTATCAGGCATCAGTTTGTATAATTCTGGAATTATCCCATCTAATCCTGGTTTGTTAAATTTTATATTTGTAATTTGTTCTTTTAATTCACTAAAGGAGAAGGGCTTATCGAGTTTAAGTATCCATCTAAAAGATTATTGCTTCTTAAAATTGATTTTGATTTATTGATTTCATCATAATAGTTTCTAAGCTATTTTTATATTCAGGTATGTAATTATCTTTTTTATCTATATGTTTACATATAATTTCCTTAATGTTGTTAATATTGTTCATGCAATTTGATCTAATTGCTATTTTTGTGTAAGCTTTTGGGATTTATCGGGTATGATTGTAGTTAAATTTTCTATAAATTAATAGAAATCTTTTGTTGAAGTATATCTGTATATTTACCCTTTAGACTTTTTTAACTGAGTATTTACATTTATATCTTTAGATTTTATATTCAGTTTTAATATGTCAATTTCCATTTATAGGTTTGTTAATTTTTTATCCCAGTCTTTTCTTTTTGCTATATGCCAGTTTTTAATCTTGCCATATAAAACTACGTTCAATGTATCCCAAAAAATAGAATCAGAAACTTCCCCATTATTGTTAAGGGCTGTGATTTGATTTATTTATTTTAAGTACCATTCCTGAAAGTCTTTTCATTTCATAATATAAGCAGGTATTCTTTGACAATGAATTAAGTTGTTTTGGCTTATTGTTAAATGAAACGGTTTAGCATTGTGGTCAGACAGTGGACATGAGACGACCAATACCACCTCTATCTTAGAATATATCAAATTTGAGACAAAAACTTGGTCTATATTCATTTGACTTTCAAGTCCATATGAATAATGAATGAATGTCAAAATATGTAATAGTTTAAGATTAGATATACCTCAGAGATTCATGGAATTTATGTAATTATTCAAGTGCTTTGCTACTGAGGATTTTTTTATTTTATTATTTGTAGTTTCATTGACACATAATAGCCAATAAAAGTCTCCAGCAAATAATAATTTACCTCTAGAGCATGTTGTGATAATGTCTAGGTGTTTTTTAACAGTATCCAAACCCATACCTGGTATCCAGTATGCATTTATGGGGTTCCTATTAGGACAATGAAAATGCATTTTGTCAAATGCATTTCTGTTGACACATGTAGGGTGAACAGGCAAAACAGTGAAGCTGCTGTTCAGTGAATTCTTTCTCTGGGAAAGAAGTTGCTTAACCACTTTGTTGCTTTGCCTGTTCAGAAGTGTAGTTTGGTCCGTTGTCCGGTATAGCTCCCGAGCGTGATTGTGCAACAGTTACTGACCTTAGGGTTAAGGTGCGGGTTAAGGTAAATGCATATGTATGAAAGTGTTTACTGTTTTTTTTATTTTGCATTAGTTGTATGTTTGAGTTACGTGTGTATGTGTTTTCAACTGTTTACTTTTGTTTTGGGGGGTAGAATTAGGGTTAAGATAAGTGTGCATGTGTTTGGAACTGTTTATGAAAATGTGCGAGAGTTACTGACCTTAGGTTTAGGGTGCGGGTTAAGGTAAGCACATATGTTTTAAAATGTTTACTGTTTTTTTTTTTTCATTAGATCTATGGTTGGGTTACGTGCATATGTGTATTTAGTTGTTTACTGTTTTTTGGGGGGGTATAATTAGGGTTAGGGTATGTGTGTATGTGTTTGGAAGTGTTTAATGTTTTTTTGGGGGGGTTTGGAACAGCGATTTCTTTCCCTAGGAAAGAAATCACTGTTCTGTGGTTTCGACATTTTTCAGCTTTCGCTGAATATGTGTCGATGATAAACACTGTTCACTGTTTTCAGCGTTCGGTGTTTTAATATGAACCCCATTTATGAGAGTGTAGTATTTTTTTCTCTAATTGTATTACTACTATGCCCAAAATTCCATTTTTATCTGAGTAAGTATATATAACTTTAGGCATTCCTAATGTTTTTATCCATAATGTTTAAATACCTCTTATTTTAAATTTGAACTGATATCCCAGTAAAATAGAACAATCTTTTAATAGGAGTATATTAACATCTTCAGACAATAAATGTGTTTCTTGTAGGAAAACAATATCAGATGTGTACAATATTAAGTATTTGTTTTGATGATATCTCGATATCGGATTGTTCAATCCATTAACATTCAAAGAAATACACTTTAAAATAGACATTGTTTAATGTATAATATTCCAAGTCTATTTCTTATGAATACTGAAAGACAAATGTGAATATAATAATATAAGTATGTGTTTTGGACAAGAAAAATTGAAAAAGAAACCATAGAGTAATGAATATTTACATCCCTCAACATGGAACATAACATTCCAGGCTTGATGAATTTTCCATTCAAACCTCTTCCTAACCAAACCATGTCAAAAGCAAACACTACTGTACTACTACAGCTATCAAATAAACATCTAAATACTTAACAGATGCAATATGTGAATAAAGAAGCATAATTTGCCTAGAGAGGTAAATATTAAGGATAGGCTTACTGTATAAGAAATTTTCATTCATGGATAAGGTGATAACTACCAGTCAATATAAATGTAAATAATTAAGAATTAAACATAGCTTTATATGTTTCTAGCTTAAGATTATAAGCCTTTGAAATAACACCATTGCAATGTGTAATACTAATGCATTTCTGTCCACTCCTATTATATTAACATAAGTGTGATAATATTAATAAGAATATTTGTTACTCAGCAGAAATATAAACAAGACAACATTGCATAGCTATAAGTCAAATAACCATTCATCATATTTTTTTTACAAAATAAAAATGTATCAAACATATATATATATATATATATATATATATATATATCCGCACATAACCCAAGCACTCAGGTCACTCCAAAGCAAGTACAAATATGAACTCCGTCATTGTCCATGCTGGTGTGAATGACCTGAGATGTACCTCCCTGGACTACATGAAAAGAGACATAGAGGAGCTCTCTGATCATGTAGCCCAGGCCAGTATGACCCTGCTTTGAGTAGCATCTTACCCAAACCAAGAATGATGCCACAGTATAAAGACAAAATGATCAATTTTAACAATTGGCTAAAGTATTGGTGTCATTCAAAGGGGATCCAGTGTCTGTCAGTCTGGGATGACATGCTGGACAAGCCACGTTGCTTCGCTAGGGACGGCTTGCACCTGTAACCCCTGGGCTTTCGAATACTGGCTAACGCTCTTGCCACCTCCATAGTGCCTTTTTTAGGCAAGGCTCAAAAGACAAACCCACCTCCATAGACAACACAAGGAAAAAGAAACTAAGGGTAATGCTGCTCAACACCAGAAGTCTAAACCTCAAGATGCATGCACTTGAGGCTCTCCTCAGTATGGAGAATATCGATATCTGTGCAGTAACAGAAACCTGGTTCAAGGCTCCCGGGATCACCCCAGCACTACATGGTTATACCTCATACCATGCTTTTCGGCCCCAAAACTCAGACCAAACCACAAAAGGAGGGGGAGTATCCATATTCATCAGATACTCACACCTCCAGGTTAGTGGCACTGCACGAAGCATCGGAGACCATCCATGTGCAACTAACAGTGGGCAAAACTGCCTTTCAGTTTGTAGCCTGCTACAGACCACCCTCCCAAACTCAGGAACCCCACTTGGCTTTCCTGAGAACACTGGAGAATATGAAGGTCTCTCCAAACACCATTATATTGGGTGACTTCAACTACCCAAACATAGACTGGGAGCACTACTCAAGCCCCAACACCCCTGCCCAACGGTTCCTAGAATTTATAAACTCAAATGCTATGGAACAACTGGCCACCTCTCCCACAAGAGGGGAAAACATATTGGACCTGATCATCACCAACATGGGGACTCTATGGTCCATACAAGACGTATACCCCTCAAGATGCTAAAGATAAGCACAAGGCCTTCTTTAGTTATGTCAGGAACCTGGGTGGCAACTCCCAGATATGCTCTGAGTTAGTGCAAAATGACAAAAAATTCACTGAACCCACAGACATTGCCAACATCGTAGCAGACAGGTTCAGTGCAAATGTCTCCCCCCCCCAAAAGAGCAAATGTCTATCCCAACAGAGTGTAGCCTCCCTGATATCACAGATGCACAGGTGAGAGCAGCCCTCTCCAAAGCAAAAAACACAGCATCAATGGAACCGGACGGTGTCCCAGGCTGCGTCTTACACGAGATCCAAACAGAACTGAATCCTCACATAAAGTCACTGTTCAATCTCAGCCTTGCTACAGGATATGTACCCAAGGAATGGCATACAGCAACAGTGGTCCCACTCCACAAAGGTGGTGCCACAACGGACCTCGGAAACTATCGCCCTATAAGCCTGACTAGCCTGGTCTGCAAAGCTATGGAGCGTATCATCATGGAACTCATAAACAAAGACATTGGGAACCTCCAAACACTGGATCCTACCCAATTCAGCTTTGTTAAGGGCAGATCTTGCCTCTTGAACCTGGTCAACTTCTTTGAAACAGTCACCAAGGCCATAGATGAAGGGAAGGTAGTCCACACAGCCTACCTGGACCTCGCCAAAGCCTTCAATACAATACCCCACTTGGGCATCATAAATAAGCTCACCAGCTTAAATATCAACCCCTATGTCACAAGATGGGTTGCAAACTGGCTCAGGGATAGAACCCACATGGTCAGAATTGCAGGTGCCATGCCAGACTCTAAACCAGTTACAAGTGGTGTCCCACAAGGCTCAGTCCTGGGACCTCTCTTGTTCAGTATATATTTCTCTGAGGTACAGGCTAACACAGGAGGACTATGGCTGACCAAGTTCGCAGATGACTGTAAACTGGGTGCCATAATCGACTCACCAACTGACACAAGCATCCTCCAAAAGGGTCTCACAGAGACGGATAACTGGTGCCAGAGCCATGGCTTAAAACTAAATGCCAAAAAGTGCATAGTCATCCCCTTTGGGAAAATCAAAGTGCCCACAAATTACCACATAGGTGGTAATCCATTAAGTACAGAAGATGTAATTAGGGATTTGGGGACCCAAGTAGATAGCAATCTCTCCTTTGACAATCACATTGCCAAAGTAGTTAGAAAGACTTTCTATATAGCCCACCATAACACAAAAGGGTTCACATCTAGATCAAGAGAGGTCATTGTGCCCCTCTTCTCATCACTCATCAGGCCCATAATTGAATACAATGCCCCATTTGAAATGTACCTTATCCGACACCTGCAGCAACTGGAAAGACCCCAAAAGTACCTCACCAAGAGGATCAAGGGATGCCCTATGCAGTTAAGCTAAAGAAACTCCAGCTCTACTCAGTTGCTTACCGCCTACTCAGAGGCGATCTCTGCCTGACGTATAAAGCCATGTCCTACCCAGAATTAAAGGACATGCTCCACCTCAGGAAATCCAAATCCTTTAAAGCTACACGCTCCAGGGACTTAAACCTCAGCACAGAAATAAATAGGACATGCTGGAGGGACAGATTCATATCCCAGAGGCTCCCGTCACTCAGGAACAAAATCCCAATCCACTCTTCAAGAGAAATCTTGATGAGTGGATGGGAGATCGTAGGTTTACCCCTGGGATCTCTTCTGTGTCCCTACTAGACAGAGGCCCAGTAAACTAACCTTAAAAGGGCTATCTTCTGTGACCTACTATACAGAGGCACAGTCAACTAATCTAAAAGGGTGGTGAAAGCCAAACACACTCTGGCTAGGCTTATAAATGCCCTATGGCAGATAGCCTAGTATCAACCTATGAACCTATGAACCTATGAACCTATATATATATATATATATATATATATATATATATATATATATATATATATATATATATATATATATAAAAGATGTAATCTAATGGCATATATAACATGTTCTGTTATATTATAATGCATATGGCTTTTGTCAGTGAAAATACAGTGTTATCACTTATCTGTATCAAACTTATTTATAATACTTTACAAAATTAGCTTACTATTACATAAAAGAGTGAACTAATATGAATGAAATGTCTGAGTGCTGACATTCAGTTTGGCTGCAGCTTTAACTGGTTTGCCACTGTGTTATATTATGAAGTGGCTGTCACAAGCATAAAATAATTCAGACATAGCTATCTATATTATTTCTTTTACCTTCTTTACTATTACATCTTTATTTACAAAAAAGAAGCATTAAAAACAGTTTTAATGTCATAACTGCAACACATGGCTAAAAAACTGCAAATGGTGTTGCAATAAAATATGTCCTTCTATGTGTAACTTTATTAAAGTTCCCCTATTACTTTAATATAAGAATGATTAAAAGACGTAAACTAACATTTAGCTTAGAAAAATAAAAACCAAACTGAAATGAAAGCTTTAGTTCAAATAGCTTGCTGATGCACTTAAAAAGCTGCAATTTAGTCAAAAAACGTAGGCTATATCTTGATTTGCATTTTACCCATCAGTTCCTTGTCTCATAATTGATGGTTACATTCATTTTTTTTTTATTCCTTTCCCCAATTAACTAACTTTTCCATCTCAAGCTTTGCAATAGTTTTTTGTTTTATTCTATACATGTCAACGTCTTTGATCAAGAATAAGGGATCAAGCCAAAAATACAAAAGGCCAAAAGTCAGGGGCAATTGTTTAAATGTTACTCTACCTCACTTTAATTGAGTGACAGGTTTTGCATTAACATACGTTTTATGATAAATAAAAAACATGAAACTAATGTTTGCTCTTACTGACTGAATATAATAATCCCCAGATCACCAGAAATATCAAAAATGTTATGAGGGATAGGGCAAAATTATGAGGCAAAGATCGGGTATGTTCTACAAAATCAGTGGAGTTAAGAGATATGTTTAATTCTCAATATGGAATCCAAAAAAATGATCTAATTACCATTGTCTCCTGTCAGTTTTGAGATACCAGTCACTTAAAGTCATGAACCTGACACAATTATTTTATGTGTGAATGTATTAAAACTTCAAATGTAAAACCTACTAACACAGCTAAAAGCATACTATTCACCTATTAAAATAGAACAGCTACGAGGTCCAAGGACTAAGTCCACACATCAGTAATAATAATCCAAAATCCACAAAATAAATCCACGAAATAGTAAGAAAGTTGTATTTTTATTAAGTGCTTTTTGTCCTGCTAATTGCTAGAACTTCAGATAAAATACTACACCATTTTACAGTCTTTAAAACATGTTTAACATTCATGTGTTTTCAATGAACCAATTACAACTGCCTTCCCTACTCACAGGTTAAGTTAACCCTTTTGTATCCTTTCCTTTCTTATATATAACATCCAATATAATTCAAACAAAATGTTCATTAAATGCAAATAAGTCATATTGTGAAAGCAGTATTTTATAAAAAAAAATGTAAAAACATATGTAAAAGCATAAATTATCTACTCAAATGTTTTAACTTTAAAACACATAAAACTGAACATATTTCATTCAACCCTGGATATTGGCATGAATTTGTGCGTAACTGCCAAAGGAGTTTGAGTCCCTCTAAAATGAGGGAGACTGGCACAACCCTATCATCTACTATAACTTGGTCAATGACCCTGAACTTGAACCTATGTTCTGTATGTTCAAGAGTGTGCCTAGCTAGTGCATTTTCTTGTTTCCCCTACTTATGCTGTAAAGATATTCATAAACTCGCTTTTTTAGTTTTCGGTCAGTTTTGCCTATATAGAATGTTCAGCATTGCTGTTATTGAGCTAAATAGACTATCATTTTAGATTGACAGTCGAATATTTTCATTGTATGGTACTTTACAACTCTTATATGGAATGAGTGGCCTATTTTCATGTGTTTACAATAGTTACACATGCCACATGGCATCATGCCTGTTTTTTTAAGCAGTCTTGTACTTAGTTTTTCCATCATGTTTTTCATGTTCCTACCTCTCTTGAAAATAATCTGTGGTAAAGTTGTAAGTTTATGTACAATAGATAGGTCACCCTTTAATAGGTTCCAGATTTGTAAATTATATTTTAAGATTCCATGCATTCAAACTGTAAGGAGTTATGAAACTGTACATAATGTGGAACCTATCTTGCCTATTTGCCTCACCACTTAATGGCATGTCAACGACTATGGTCTCACTATTACCTTGATTCAAAATAGGTTTATATAGTCCTATAGTTCTTTTGTTTTGAACTTCATGTACTAGTTGCATGATCAAGGTGTCAGGGTATCTTCTTCTCAGGAACATCCCCCCTCAAATTCTCACATTCTATCTGAAAATCTTCTTTTGCACTCACCATTCTAACCACGCTAACTAATTGGTCCTTCACTACTGACCATTTTTGGTTGAATGGATGGCAGCTAGAATAGTACAGATATGTGATGGAATAGGTCTCTTGCCTATAAATTTTACCTATGTATCTTCCATAGTTTTTGTCTTTTCTTAATTCTATATCCAAGTAAGACATCCCATCCTGATTGTAACTGAAAGTGATCTGCAAAAAATCTGTAGTACTACTGAAATTGTTAACTAATTATCTTGCTACTCTATTATCTGCTTTAATGATGATAAAGATGTCATCCAAAAATCATGTATAGAAATAAATTAGTTCACTAATCTGGGGGTTCCTCCAAATGTGTACTTGTTTCCAATATGCCATAACTAAGTTGGAGAAGCTGGCACCACACGTGGAACCCATTGCTACACCTATTCTTTACAAGTAGAATTTGTTGTCAAAAATAATATAATTATTACTTAAAATGATGTCCAATAACCCCTCTACTAGGCTCACTTCTGTCGCTGGTGCCCCTTTGGATCTCATCATTAAGGATACCCACTCAATATCCTCAACATGTGGGATAGAAGTATACAGGTCCTTCACATCTATGGTTAAAAAGTTATAGTCCTCTTTGAATTCTAAATTATTTATATTGCCTAAGAAGGACCATGAATCTTTATAGATCTGATTCTCTAGGCTATTGTACGTTTTCAGTATTGTATCTAAAACTTTTGCACATGACTAGGTTATACTGTTTCTTGCATCCAGCAAGGGTCTCATGGGGGGTATCCTCTATACTTTTATGTACTTTGGGAATGGCAAACAAGATGGGAATTCTAGGGGCTGGCATGGTTAAAAAATTATACATGTCTACATCTATTTTTGCCTCTTTATACATATTGTTAATATATGCCCTAGTTTGTGAATAGGCTACATTCAATTCACTAAAAGCATTAAATATTTTATTAGACAAGAACTTCTGAGCCAAAGCCCTTCAACAGATCTAAAATGCAAAATAAAAAACTCAGTTTTAAAATATGATATAGACAATGGCATCATCCAGTCAATCATCAAATTAGCAAATTCTGTGTCTCTTTAATATAGCTTTTAAGGAGCTGAGACATTTAAACCATGCACTCTATGTGCTTACAATCTGATGATCCATCTCATTTCTGCCAGTTCTGCATCATTTACTAGATCTCTTCTCCTTTTACTTTCAGATTTTAATTATAGCGCCATAAAATGAAAAATATGTCCTGAACAAACTGAAACATGTTTCACAAGGGCATTCTGATTATTACCTTTGTGAATATCACAAATATGCTGTAGAATGCATTGTTTAAACATGCAGTTCATTTTGCCAACATATAATTCCTTGCATTGATTGCAGCATGCAAGATATACTAAGTTACAAGATCAACAGTCTACATATTTTCTAATAAAGTATTTTAAGCTTTTTGCTGTGTTGGTCAGTTTTATGTTTGAAGTTCTGTGCTGTTTACCCTTGTAGTGAATCAACTTTTAGCTACCTGCCTTATATTATTTCTTCATGTTTGAATGTATTATACAATGCTGATCCCACTAAGGAAGCAAGGCACCCCTTAATAGGAAACCAACAATCAAACCCATTGGAAGTGTCTCAGTTGCTTTCTCAATCATTAAATGAGTGAGACATCCTCCATCCAAGAACACTTTTGCCCATTTCAGACCACACAACCGTTAAGTGTGGCATTGATTTTGCTTACCACCAACATAAAAGGATTTCACTCAAATGAGGATTTCCCTTTTGCCTTACCTCTTACATGCTGTAATCAATTGTTCACTGGACCATCCAGTAAAGATGGTAGTGACATCAAACAACCTAAACCGACCCCATTTTCAGGCCTCCTATACAACCATCCTACATCTTGTGAAGGTATTAGGCTTCCATCCCCACCACATACTTTGCTGACTTAGTTCTTTTTCCTCCATGCCATTTTAGAAAGTAATCTTTCTACCAGGTAGGAGGAAATGACTATTTGCTTCATCAGACTCAGCTAACCTCAGTTGTACCTCTTAAATTAATACTACCTGGTTGGTCCCACCCTTGCCTGTTCTTTCCCTGGTCACTGATACCCCATTAATGTTTTAACCTCTCTGTCACAAAAGAAAATATTGTCAGCTTATCTATTTGGAATTTTCTAAATAATTATATGTCATTTGTGAATATTAATATGATTTATATAGAAGTGTGACAGAAGTAGATACCCCCAACCTAGCTATCTGGAATTTTGTAAATGATTATATGTCAGTTGTGAATATCAACATGATTTATATGCTTGTGTTACAAATGTATTAGAACTGTATGTTATGTGTATATCAAACTGCTGGTACAGAAGTGTGTGTGAAAAGGGTCTGTACACTATTAAGCTTAAAGGTGTATCCACAGTGTACCCTACTGGAAAAGAACAGAAATGTATATAAGCAATTGTAGTTGTGTAAATGTATATCTTTTAATAGTGGAAACTGGAACATAAAAGGTTAACTTGCAAAACTTCAGGAAAATAGTTGAAATTAAATTGTTTTCTAACCACATAATAAAACAGATGGTTTCAATGCAGCAATGAGACACAATGTCTAAAACTATGGAGCCTTCTGCATTGTTTTGTAAGTGTTTTATTGTTTTATGTCTTCCAACAGTTGGAAAACATCTGAAGGCTAGGTATTTTCACAGGGAGATGCTAAATGCTAGCAGTTTCTAGCAATGGTTGTTGAGCCTGGGAGCTGAAGACAGGTGACAGAAAAGTGATGTCATGCTGCAAGTATCCCAGCTGTAATATTTGACATTAATTTAAGAACTTTCTGAGATAATGACTGTGCATTTTGTACCTGTTTTTGACTTGACAACAACTTCAGCTAGAAGACCCATTTATCACAATGGCTTGCTGTAATGCTAAGTTTCTAGGGTATAGTAATTCTTTTAGATATAGTTAGGAATATAGTAAAGATTTGTCTAGATGTTTTCTGTATTTATCTGACACTGTCCTACAATGTTGTTTCAAATAGTTCCTGCGATTTTGAACTCTGAGGTTGCTGTGATGATTTACTGAGTATTTTCTTGTTCTTTTATTATTTATTATTAAATATATTTAAACCTATCTTTGTGGCTGATATTTGTGAGACATATTTAAGCTCTGAGAGTACTTGCATATCGATTTGTTACCACTGTTCAGACCACTCCTAATAGCCTTGCTCTTGGTCAGATTACCATTTGGATTAATAGTAACATTATACAGTAGGATCGGACACCATTTGATAAGGGCCTTAAAAGTAGCTGATAAGGGGTTATGGTGGCTGTGATAACTACCTTATAGTCTGTGCAGATGGGGGCATAGCTAGTAAACCTGTGTCAGCCTTTCCTAGGTGTGTGTGTGTGTGTGTGTGTGTGTGTGTGTGTGTGTGTGTGTGTGTGTGTGTGTGTGTGTCTGTGTGTATGTGTAAAACAAATCTCCAAGAGTATGTGTGTCAGCTACTTGGGCAGGGACACAAAGCACTGGTTGGACAGAGAGAGTGTTGGAGGACTTGTCTTGGAACCCTGGCTAAAGACTCAACTCTACAGCTGTGCCAGTGGGGAGTCTTATTGGAGATCTGAAGAAAGAGGAAGAAACCAGTCCCAGACTGACTGTGTGCTCTTAAGAGAAACTGCACTTTACTGTGTGTGTACTTGTCATCCTCCTGGTGTGTATGTCCCCCACTATTGCCAGGGGTGAGGATTGAGGCTCCTTGATTACTGGGCCAGTGCTGGGGTGTCACAGTCTTGACTGGTCATAGTCCTACCTCAGCACATGACCTACGTGACCTACCTTCCCCCACCCCAAGAGAAGGAAGTGTCCTGGACTTTAGAACTGCTATCAAATGTTACAACATTCATAGAAATCAACAGGACACAAGTTGATACATTTGTCCAGAGGATTAAACATATACTGTATGAAATGTAGATGTCCAGTGACATTCCACATGCCTTAAGTGATTTCCTATATGTTACACCTCCGAAGTGCCTTTTTATATGATTTTCCCAAGATCCACAAGCAACTGAGAACCCCCCTCAATGAGACCAGTTGTGACAGGTAACATATGGGTGACTGAACCAGTTTCATTGTACTTGGAACATTTCCTTAAACCTTATTTGAAAATGTTAAATGTTACATCTCAGACACAAATTACTGTTCGTACAGATAGTCACTTTTTACATGTAAAAGAATGTTTTTTTTTGTAAAATTAGATATAGATTCTGTATTCATCTTGATACCAAATTATGTTGCTGTTGATGCAGTGACTTTTGCCAACCTAGTAATCTTGCAGTCACAGCATGATTAAAAGTATATGTATATTATTTGACTTCTTGCTAACAAATAATGTTATTGCCATCAAGTAGCCAGTACTGCAGAGGTTATATCTGTAGCCAAGTCCTTTGAAAATTTAACACTGTTACTGTAAGAAAACCAGAATGTACTAACTGACTAGAATCCATATGTGAGTCACATCTCATTTGGTTTATGATCTGGGACGAGACAGTTGCTGAATTACACTCATTTGTTACTTAAATCGCCAATACCACATATGTATATATATATATATATATATATATATATATATATATATATATATATATGTGTGTGTGTGTGTGTGTGTGTGTGTGTGTGTGTGTGTGTATTTTAGGTTAAATCACTCATATTTTGTATTACTATCCTTGTTGTAGCTATACATGTAGGACAAGAAGGTATCTATACAGCAATATATACAAGAAATACATCATTAGAAATAATGATTTAGATAGTATGCATTCAAGGTTCCCATTTAAAGGTGTTACACATGGACAGCATTTTCGTTGAAAGAAGAAACGACTACTGTCTGACAGCTTGTAGGGAAGCTTTATATTTTTGAAATTCTAGTAGTGGACAGGCAGAATCTTCAATGGACTATACAATGATATATGCTATCAGTAGTAATAGGTGATTCCATCAGAGTGTTGAAATTATTAATTAAAATGAGTCTGTCTTAACAGGTTCCAGTAATCTGAATAAATACATCTCAGACAGATCACAATTTGGGAACCTGGAACAAGAGTTATATTATCAAGGCAGGCAAATCTCTGAAAGGAACTATGTAACAAACAATAGTGAAACATATGCACATAATGTTTGCTTATTTTGTAAATGTGTTGTGAATGTGCTAGATCCCATTAACTCAGTACCAGACTCAAAATATGGTAACTGCATGAATATTATTTATCTGGCCAAATGCACTAGATGAACTGCTTTCTGTGTATGCAAAACAGACCATAAATTTAACAATAGAAAAGCAGAATACTGTTATAATATCTAGGGTTACCACCTGTCCCACTGGGACAGTCCCTTTTTGGGCAGTTGTGTCCTGCAAAAAAATTGAAAAAATGGCAAATGTCCTTAGATTTTAGGATAAAATAATTTCCTATATTTTATGTAATAGTTGAATAAAATAGTTATTCTGTATCTGAAATACCTTAATGTTATAAGAAACAGAATAAGCAACTAAAATGCTACAAGAATAAACTTTTATTTAGGCAAAAAAGTGAAGTTCTGTCCTTGGTACTGGCCATGGATATGTTTCATTCTGCAAAATCTGACGTTTGTACCAAAAATGTCCCACTTCGGGCATTTGAAAAGGTGGCACCCCTAATAATAACAGGAGTAGTGTTCTGATTAATGTTTTGGCAAAGCATATCACTGAAACTTGCAGAGAACACTGTTTTGTGTTTAGAGTCATTGGAAAGACTGATCCTAATCCTACAGCTGATGAACAGGCTCTGGAACCTCAGCCACTTGAGCACAAACGGATAACAATGTTAAGGGATGATGAAAAGACTGGATTAAACACTGCTACTAGTATTAAACCCCACCTTAAAAAGGATGTAGTTGTATTTGCATGTTGGCAATGCATATATTTTAATATCAGAATTGCTGAATGTGTTGAAACTGCATTCTAAAAATTAGATAGTCTGAGCAGATGATTGCTATATAAACGTTGGTGATCAACTAACTTGCTTTTATGCACCTGATGAAGTGTTTGTAATATGAAAACTAATACTACTTTCTTAATAAAAGTCTTTGTAGTTCTAGAGGTTATTTAGTATGCTTTCTTATACATTTTTTTAAGCAAAGAAAATAAGTGAGCAATCGAA
>NC_056729.1:227879259-227904259 GCF_019279795.1 Protopterus annectens | reverse complement strand
GTTGTTATTATACAAAATTACCATTTAAATTTCCTCCATACTGATTCAATATTATTAACTGGTCTCTTTTCTTTTTCTTTTAAATTTTAATTAACTAATGATTCCACTAATAAGGGAATGTATTCCTGTGAGTACTATGTTTTATGCTAGTAAAGGGCTTCACACCTTTTATAAGGATATTTTGAAGAATTATATAGCCATGATCAGAATCATTACTGAAATATTCATTTAACTAATTTATACAAATTCTGTTAAAGTATTGCAGTTCTTCCATAATCAAATTTCTTTGGGTATTGTAAGTGAAAACATCTCAAATTTGAACTATGGAATAAAGATAAGAGTTTCCCAGTGTTTTTTTTTATGATAGTCTACTGCATTAGGGCGGCACAGTGGTGCAGCGGTTAACGTTGTCGTCTCACAGCAAGAGGTTCTCCGGTTCGATTCTCGGCTGGGGTGCCTACTGTGTGGAGTTTGCATGTTCTCCCTGTGTTCGCGTGGGTTTCCTCCAAGTGCTCCATTTTCCTCCCACATTCCAAAGACATGCATCTGGAGCATTTCTCCCCGGGCCTCCGCTGAAAACAGGCTCTGTGGAACCTAGTCGGACTTTCCCAGTCAACAAATGTTAAATAAAATAAATTAGTCTTGGGACATCAGATGTAATAATATCTAAAAGTTTTTTTTTTCTTTTTCTGAGTGTTTTTAGTAGATCTTTGTTCAAAATTATGACATAATAAGATGCGAAGAAACTGCTCAGAAAAAGAGATTTTTCCTGTTAATGTATCACAATCCATTTCTGAATAGTTGAAATCACCTAGCAGTAATACATTTTAGTATCAAGTAGTGAAGTTAATTTGGACAAATAATGCCCCATGTTAGGTCTATGATAACATAGAATGACTGATAACAATTTAAGTGATTTAAGGCCTTTTATTTTTACAATAGTATAGTCTAGAAAAATTGTCTCATTTGATAAAGTTAGATACCAATATGTTATGCACAAATAGTTTCATGCCACCTTCTTTTTTTATTTACTAGAGAGAGTGATTAAGTTAACTGCCCACCTTACAGGACAAATAATGCAAACCTATGTTTATTTAGGGAAATTAAGGCTGTGTAGGTTTCATAGTTTGTCAAAATCCTATGAAGGCCTTGAATCAGCACAGTTATGTGACTCTTTCTCTTGGCTGCCTTTGATCATCTTCTTTTCCATGCCTTCTAACATACTGTTCTAGTGTTGTCTAACAATTCCTGCTGATGAATGGTGAAGTTAAAGCTGTCATGTGCATTTAAATGTCCCTGACTATAGTCTTCTCCCACCATCTTTTGACTAAATATCTTTTCATTTTTCCCAAGGAATGAAGTCTTCTCCCCTGTTCTAATGTATGCAAAAGTGCCCCATATGCCACGCAAGGCCTGTTGTATGAATACTAATTGCTTGAGACTATAGACATTTTTATTAACTAACCTGTTTCTACACCAGAATCATCCACCTCCCTTCTGGTAATCTGCTGGAGCTCTACTATTGGCACTGTGTTTTGAAAGATGCACATCTACAGATGAAAGTAACTATTGGTGCTAGCATTCAGTGTACCTGTGAAATACCTTGCACAGAAACAAATGTTCACTTAAATATAACAGTATTACAAGGCTTATGAAACCTTTTAACCTAACTGACTTTGGTACTTGTTTTGGCAATGCCCACACTAGAACCTAGCAGAAACATAACTGTGGCCATTGAAACTGGCATCAACTCTAAAAGGGCAATGTCTTTTAGGATGCAGAATGTTTTTATTCCTTCAGCCAAGACATACAAATCATTTCCCCTTTAGGCACCCCATCATTCCAACTGCACCTGCTGCATCCATGTGAAGCTTTATGTTTGTGATGGCTGTCTATTCATTTTTTACAAATGGAAATACCAATATAATCTTTCTAGAAATCCTACCACATCCCTCAGTCACTCTTTATGTAACGATGGATCCTGATTCTGTAGCATTTCTGATGCTTACCCTTCAGGAGGCCTGATAATGACATCATAAAGGTTCTTCCCATACCCACTGTTCTACAAGCAGATCTAGTAGACCCATCACTGATATCACCTCTTCTGGCCTCTATTTCAACCTATTAGGCATGGTATTACTTTTTTTTGCTTAATGCTATGAACTTAATCTCTAACAATATATGCCTGAGCCCTTATGCCAATCTCCAGTTCCAAGTAAAACAATCTGTTTGAAAAGCCTTCCAGCTTACCTCAGCCAAGGATGCCCCAGTTTCATGCATAGTTGTTTTAGTGAACTGACGCCTTCATTTGTGGACTCCCATCCTTCAACAATTATTAAAAAAGTTATCAAGATAGAGCACCATTATCTTGCTTGGCTGTTTAGCTTTTCAAGTTCAATACAAGGTCATGCATGCGACTAAGTAGCCCAACAGACTGGCTTTGTCAAAAAAAGTACTGTCCCCCTCCAGCCATATCTCAAAATGTGCCAGACTTATGATAGGATCAGTAAAAGCGGAAAAGCTGACTCGGTGTCCAGCTTTGCCAGCCGTGCATCATGTGCCATCCTTATGAGCCTGATCAAATATCTATACTGTCATCGACCGTTCTGCATTTTAAGTATGAGCAATGGCTTATGAATCTAAATTCTTGGGACACTTTTTTGGCACCATTCCTAATGGTGAAATTTTAAAAGTTCAATAAGGAGTGATTCAAATGGACCTGCCATTCTCAAAGCTCTTGTTTTATGTTTTTTTTTTTTTTGTCTAAGCCCCAGCTATGTTTTTTTGCAATGTGTGATTGATTTTATGTTTTTATAAATAGATCCTGAAGCTTTCAGATCTGCAAAATTCTTTCCTTACACCCACCATCACCACCATTAACAACTTCTGTGTTGCCATTCTGTGAGTGTACCGTTCCAGTTATTCCACCTCAAAGGTGTGAAAGTCTCAGACTATTTGAGCTCACATTTCTATGAGGTGTCTCTCTCTTCTCCATCCAAAAGGGCCCTTTGTCCTGATCACCAGCAGACAAGCAAAGGTAAAGTCATTGGGGGACAGGAGCTGCAGGCTAAATTTTACCTGTCTCCTTTCCTTTTGAAGTATCACAAAATGGGATGATAATAACCATAGGGCTAGCAAACATGTGAAAAATGTTCTGCTTACCCATGTGCATCCTAAAGTGTTGACTACCCAATATGGTTTTATTTCTGGTCTGAACTCCTCAGTAGCACCAGAGATGCAAACTCTGTCAGTCATCAATGAGTGCTGCTCATCTTATCAAAGACCATCAGCTTGCCTAATTTTTTCAAACTTTTTGTCATATAACAGCCATGCATGGTCACTACACATTCTCTGGGCATTAATTATGAAATAGTCCAAAAAAAAAAGTCAGCAGCTTTTTCTTCATGAGGTTACAACCATCAGGTACAACTAACCTGTAACACAATGATCCAAAGTCTTGGCTCTGTATCCTGCTGCCATTATTCTCCCATGGACTTGCTTAGGTCTGCCACAAGGTCCTTAGTGTTTGTTTTATTCTGCTCCAGGATTCTCCAAATCATATTCTATGTCAGTAAGTCAAAACCTTTCCCACACTTCGCCAACCAAATTCTTTCTTCAACTGACTGTATTATGATACCATATAGTGTTTCTCTGATCATTCTCTGCTGCAAGCTGATCCTACCTAGGACTACCAAAGATACTCATGTCATGCTGCTGCAAAGCTTTGTTCTCCTACAGTAGAACGTGGACCTGAACATCCTCTTCCCCACAGAATACATCACCAATTTGGCCTTGCGCCTGCCCCAGGTTGCTGCACCCAATAACTTTGCAAAACAATTCAGGTATTCCTTTAGAATATCTACAGAATAATTATTAATATCAACATTACCTGAGTGCACTGGGAATAGAAGGCCTTCTCTTGCACAGAAAAGGACTGGAGAAAAGCTGAGACCTGCATCTGTCATTCTCTGTGACTCATCACCAGTCACAGGTTGCTTCCTCGTTCATCAAGTCCTGTGTCAACACAGTTGAAATAATTCATTTCTTACACCACTGTTGCCTACTTCAGTAGAAGAATTCTGGCAGGGATTCAAAGATGGCTGCCATGCTGTAAACACTGCTAAACTGCAGCTCTTCAATTAACCCGAGGAAAATCTCTGATCTGAGTGGATATCAGGAGGTTTAAACATCAAATTGATGATAAAAAGTTGCATTTATACTGACCTAATCTAAAATCAGTTAAAAAAGTGGGGAAAAAAAGTATTTATCCATCAGGATTACAAGTGATTACTTTGCTCTGAAGAGAGAAACAAACAAAGGACCGTGTGCTTTCTTTATTCTGCCTTTCTGCTTGGGGAAAGAAAAATCTTAAAATCTTGCAACAAGGAAGAACCATGGAAACAACTACTACTAAGACAAAGTTGTCAGAACTACAGTCGCCAGTAAAGGATGGAACTGCGAAAAAACAAAGGATTACTAGACAGCAGGAACAACAGAAACCAGAAACTAGATCCAGGACTGATCAGCCACTAAACATGGAGGATATCAAACACGCTTTACTACCTATACAGGAAGCTCTAAAGGACTTGACCTCACAAATACAAACATTTGGAGTTTTATGCAATCAATTGCTTCAGAGAATGGACAAAACTGAGACCAGAATTTCTGAAATAGAGGACAAAATTGACATGCTGGAGAAAAAATCAAAGGTATGTGATGTGGATGTACAAGCCATGCAAAATAAACTTATTGATTTAGAAGCAAGGTCTAGAAGAAATAATATTATTATAAGAGGAATCCCTGAAAACATCCAGTATGCAGAGCTAATACCAGCCATAACACAAATATTTGAAATACTGTTAAATGATGCTGATGGGGTGAAACAGATTGTAATCGAAAGGGCACACAGAGCGCTGAGAGATACAAGCTTCTACTATGCCTAGACCTGTATATGTTAAGATATTGAACTTTCAAGATGTTAGCAAAATACTGTTTACTGCAAAAAAAAATGGTGGCTATGTTATGTGGAAAAATGTTAAAATATTTCTGGCTCAAGATTTACCATTACAAGTAAGGCAGGCTAGACAGTCTTTATCTGCTTACTGTAAATTTCTGATTGATAAACAAATTAAATTCCAGATGAAATACCCCAATATGCTTACATTTATGGTGGATGGCACTAAATATTCTGTTTCCAATAAAAATCAGGCAAAAGAAGTGTTTCTGAAAGTTTTTAAAGTTCTACCTGCATCAGAGGGCTGAAAAGAACTTCAATTGAGACTGGCATGTTCCTGTAGTCAGATCCAGCATGTATTTTACCTCAAGGCTTTTCTAATCCTTTGTTTCTTCACTAAACTGTTCAGGCCTCTGAAAAAGCAATAAAACTGTTTGTTTATGCTAATCTGAGGGTCTGCTGTCTGGTTTCCAGACTTTTATGGCCTCCAAGGTCTATTTCCATTGTGTGGTAAACAGGAAATGCCTGGATTTCAACTGAGAGTGTAGATTTGGATATAATACTTCTTGTGGTTCTGCTGTGAAAGAGGTCCCTTGTCGTGAGTATTTCTGATGGTTTCCTGGCTTGAAAAGACAAAGAGAACTGAAAATAATATGATAATGTTCTTTTTATAACTAAATAACATTACAGTATGTACTTAAAGCACATAATAACATGTACTTTTACTGTTTTTTTCTTCTTTTATAGGTGTGAACCAAAATTGTTTTTTTTACTATATGCAGTGAGTGGCAGGCACTGTGTAGGGTACAGATCTAAAATGTAGGATGTATTTTTTTTTTTTTTTTTTCTCTCCTCTCTTCTGTAAAAAGTTTATGTACATAATGATTGCAACAAAACAGATACTTAAGGTAGGATAAAATAAGTACCCAATCTACTAAAACTTTCCTTTACACAGTAATAACCTTAGAAATGAGATTTGTTTAACTAATAGTTAAACCAAAGCTGTAGTTAAGTAGCGGTGTTTGGTAGGGAATGTGTAGTTTAGACTTTGATGTAGATATGCTAGAATATATAGGTTGTATGTTTAGGAAATGTTTTAAATGTTATTACCTGAAGTTTTTCAATGTGTTGGTGTGTTTAACCTTGTTGATATTTTCTCTTATACAAGACCTATATAAATCCTGGTCCAGGGGTAAAGTGGGTAAGCACTGGTTAGGGACGGGATGTAGGAAATGCTTCCAGATTAGATATAGTGTACAGTCAATACATGTCAATTTCATAATTTCCCTCTTATATTGTTATTTGATACCAAGACCTGTGAATGTGGGAGTTGAACTCATGGAATGTTAAAGGGCTCCAGAACTTGAAGAAGAGAAAGCTGTTGCTACACATATTATTACAGGACAAAGCACTGTTTGTATTTCTGCAGGAAACACATTTGATGAATGAACAATGGAATGATATTAGAAAAAAGAACTGGATTAGAGAGCTAGTGACATCAGAAGGTAAGACAAACAGTGCGGAGTGGCTATAATTATCAAAACCCAATACAAAGATAGGATTTTAGACTCCAAAGTGGATCCAAATGGGCGATGGTGTTATGTGATTTTATCGGATAATGCATTTGATAAACCTATCCTACTTTTGAATATATATGCCCCATGCAATGATCAACACAGTTTCATAGCATCATTATATCCAATATTAACACAATATGATGGTTATTATTTTGTTGTGGGTGGGGACTGGAATACCTATCAAAATCCAAAGTTGGATAGGTCTTGTCCACAGAGAGCATTTAATAAGCAGGCCGGGATAGCATTAAATGATTTTAAGGAAGATTTTCAATTATATGACCCCTTTTCATATTCACAAGATATTAATAATGCAAATAAATATACCTTCTATTCACCATGCCACAAAATGTGGGCTAGAATAGATTACTTTTTGATATCTAAAGCACTAACGAATTTAGAACCAGTGGTGGTTATACATACTGCCATCTATCAGATCACTCAAAAATTTCGTTAAAATTTTCTAAAGATTTAAAAGACACAAGAAGGCATAGGGGTTATAATTGGTCACTCAACCCAAATCTTTTAAGTAAAAAGAGATAGCAGATGGAATTATAAAATATTTGAAAGAATTTACAGATAGCTTGAAGCTCCAAAACATACCCCTGACATTGAATGGGCGACAGCTAAAGCTCAAATTAGAGGATTTCTTATACAAAAGCCTCATATTATAAGAAAATTCATAATAGTGATATTCAAAAACTAGAAATAAGAATAAAACAACTTGATAATGAGCTGATTCAGAATTTTAACGCTCAAACTGAGAAGGAAATGTTGAAGCTTCAAAGGGATCTCTTTTTGCTTCATAATAATAAATTAACACTTCAAGAACATAGGTGTTTAGTGAAATATGCTAATAATGTTCAAATACCATCAAAAGCACTGGCAAGGATTATAAATCAATCAAAAACAACTGGCTATATTTCGGAAATTCAGTATAACGACACAATATATTCTAAAACTGAGGATATTGTTGATGTTTTTGGGAAAATCTATACTAAGGTGTATGAGGGGCAAACTGATAGGTCTCTACATAACCAGAATAAAAGTTTTCTGCAAAAAATTAACTTTCCAGAATTAGAAGAGAGCCTGCAAAGTGACCTGATTAAGCCTATTTCTAAAGAAGAAATAGTATATACAATTCAACATATGAAAGTACATAAGTCGCCAGGGCCTGATGGTATTACAGCTGAATTTTACAAAGAGTTTGCTGATAGTTTGGGAAAAGAATTGTCTCATGTATTTAATTATATAACTAAAAATAAAATTAGTGACCCCCACCTCAATGCGTCAAAACAATTTTCATACATAAAACCAATTCAGATCCCCTTAACCCAGATAATTACAGACCAATAGCACTAATGAATGTGGATATGAAAATTTTAACATCAATTATAGCATCGAGACTAAAGAAGGTTTTGATATATCTAATTTCTAAGGAACAAGCTGGATTTATGGCAACTAGACAAACCAGCGATAACACACTTACACTGCATAATATGATGACGTATGCTAAAAAAAACTATTTTAATATCTATGCTCTTATAATAGATGCCCAGAAAGCATTTGATAGAGTAGACATAAATTTTTTGTTTGATGTGTTACCCTATTTTAACTTGCCCCAAGAATTCATTCAGATACTACAAATATTAAATAGTAATCCATACACTACGCTATACATTAATAGGACTTATTCTAACAGAATACAGATTAAAAATGGTACTCGTCAGGGTTGTCCCATGTCCCCCTTATTGTTTAACCTATATCTAGAACCCCTATTTTTATATATCAAGCAAAATTTGTATCATAATGCACCAATAATTTATAGGAATAAAATATTAATGTCAGCATTCGCCGATTATCTTATTATTTATTGTACAACCCCAATTTCAGACAGTGAAAAGATATTAAAGCTCATAAACGAATTTTCAGTAGTTTCTAATTATAAAATTAACTTACAGAAAACGAATATCTTCCCATTAAGAACCCCAAAACCTTTTTCACTAATGGCCCTGATGGGGAAGTTAACATGTAAAGAAAATATTAAATATTTGGGTATCAACTTCTCTACGGATAATAAGGACTTTTATAACAATAATGTTAAACGAGTATGGGAACACATAATAGCTGATTGTGACAGATGGAAGAATTTAAAACTACCGGTATTAGCAAAAGTATCAATAGTGAAAATGAATATACTACCACGAATGTTATACATATTTAGGTCTGCCCAATTATCAATTTCAAAAACAGTCTTTAAACAAATGCATAAAGATCTAGCTAAATTTATCTGGAACCCAAAAGAACTAGAATATCTTATGAGAAATTAATGACCCCTAAAACAAGAGGGGGACTTGAGCTACCAAACTTTGAAGCATATTATTTGATTGTAAACGCTAATAAAATGTTAAGAATTGCTAATTATGATGTAACGAATACAAAATGGATACCAACTTGGGTGGTCTTGAATCATAAGCATATTTTGGATAGGAAAATAAATCCTAAAGCATTGCCCTTTATGGACAAAATTAGTCTGATAAAATATGGGGTCATGGACCACATAATAACCTGTGTCTCATCTTTGCAAACTTTATTTCAGTCCGTAGATTTATTGCAATATATGATGGTTCTTCAACCTTTCCACAGGAATCCTAATTTTAAACTAAATAATCAGCTGATCGATCTCAGCAAATTTCCATTAATACTTAATCTGACTCTATTTGATGTTTTTAATAAACTTGACTTATCGGCTTTACAAATTAGACAGGAAATGACTCTACCTAGAAGTTACATTGTTATAATGAGACAAGTTAAAGAACTTGCCTTGAGCTACTTTAGGAACTTTAAACCTGCAGCCGGATTTGTGGATAAGTGCTCTGAATTGTGGCAAGCTATCCAACAAGACACTAAATTTATAGCAACTGCATATAAATTAATTAAGGATTTGAAATTTCAGGACAAAATTTTGCTTTCAGAGTATTGGGTAAAAAAGTAACAGTAACAGACAATCAGATATTAAAAGCAATTGATATAACTAGGAAATCAGTTTCTTTTCAAAACTGATGTACACGCAATTGATGATTTGGAACAATGCATATTACACACATCTTAGATTACATAAATTTAACCCTAGGAATTCTCCAATTTGTCCATACTGTGCAGATCAAACAGCGGATCTTCTTCATATGTTCTGGAGTTGTAAATGCGTATATAAACTTTGGAACTCTCTTAAAGTACAACTGCAAAAGATGGGTTATCAAAGTTCTACACTGTCATGGGAATTTATGATTCTACACATTCCTCCAAGAGAGCTTTCCAGATCGCAAACTATTATTTGTATGAATATTTTTTGCTGATGAAACTCTATATAGCCACAAATTGGCTAGAACCACATAAGACATCATGGAATAATTTTAAGCTTGTGGCTATAAAGCATATACTAGCACATAAATTACTTCTGAAACAAACTAACAAAAATATTAATAACCCGAAAATATGGGAAAAGGTCTTCAATATTATATTAGCATGATACTGATTTTAGGAATATATTAAATATAGGAAGCATTTCATGTAGATATTGTATAAATGGTTTGTAGTAGTTATAGTGTATTATGTGTGTGATGTTTATTGTATTTTTGTAATGTTTTTGGAAAATATATTTCAATAAAAATTTATTATGGAAAAAAAAAAAAAAAAAGAAGAATTCTGGCAAATTTTGTCCAGCAATTATTTTAACTGTTTAAGGAAAATATGCAAGTTTGCAACATCCTGTGACTCTCGTGTGATTTTAGTTTTAAAATATGCAAGAATCAGTATAATGTCATTGTTTTAACTTGTCAGAAGTTCCTCTCCCTAGTTTCATTCAGATATCCAAACCTTTGCTCCCTTAAATATGTTTGCAAAGCCATGCTCTGAGTGTAGTCCATGCTCACAATATGCACTGTTTGTACTGCATCATTCATTCTTGAGGTACTTTTTTCCTATTAATTTGTTTAAATTGTTATTAGTTACTTCCACATTCATTTATAAGTTTCGCCCCCCCAAACCCTTGGCTGGGAGGTTGGGAAACTGAAGGGTCAGGGGATGTGCCTTACACAGAGTGCCCAGAGTAGAATGGAGCACCATGTCTGGAACTAACAGAATTCAAAATCCAGACCAGCCTCGTAATGAATCACCACTGTAGGTATGCCTCTGGTTTCCCAATAGGTACACTTCCATAACCTGCATTGTAACCCCGACATGAATGTCCATGTTGTAAGAATGCCTTGGTTTATTGCTTTTTGTGATGCATTAAACTGTGAGCACATCTATTAGCTTTTTTTATCTTAATAAGAAATTATATACTATGGACTGCAGATCCTGTATGATGCTGCAATTGAGATTAACATTCCCATGTCACCTTTTTCAACTCTACATTAAGTTATGAGCATAAATGTTATCTTTATTTATATCTTAGTATACACTGCAGACCATACCTCTCAACCTCTTAGAGCAAAAAAATCTAGACATAGTCATAATTAATGGGAGGACAAAGGCCCAAATAGGGACATTTTTTTAAATATTCTTCTTACAAACTTAGAAGGTTGACAGAATAACAGGTTTTGCATTAACATGAGTTTTCTCAAGGGTATTAAGTCTGAAACTCAAATGTTTATCATTATTTTCTGACTTTAAATCTCAATGATTTGCCAGAAAGCCACAATTTTGTGAGAAACAGACCAAAAATAGGAGGCAAAAATCTGAACATTATGCAAAAATCTGTACAGTTGAGAGGCATGCTGCAGACTCTGTACTGCAGATACAGTCTAATGACCCCAAAATGGTACTGGATCAGTTGGACAGGAAAACAAAAAAAAAATACTTCATGTTTATCAAATGATACATAAAAGTCAGTGTATACCATGATTATATATCCCTCATTCTGAATGATATGGGCCCCCTCAAAACTGACTATGTGCATTGATCTACAATCATAGGATTGCATACATACCTGCTGACCTCTTCAAATACATATATAGTGAAAGTTTTGAAATATGAAGAGAACAAGTCTAAGATGACTTCACTGCTTAGTTCAGCAGAAGCTTATTGGTGACAAGCAGGAATGGAAATCAAACCAGAAGTAGACAAAAATCAGGCAGCAACTGAATGTGCCAAAAAGCAAAAGAAAGAATATAAGGTAAAGGATCAAAGGAGAAGGCAAGAAATGTGGAAAAGGTATAAATATAGTTGCAAGAACAGAAAACTCCTGGAACAATCTCATGTCAATCAGGATCTGATGCAGGAATGGTTAAGGAGAGGTACATTTAAACTAAAAGATGGAAGGTTAATATTAGCAGCCCAAGATAGTGGACCACATATACTTTGGTTTACAAAGTCCACTGAATATGTGGGAGAAACAGACAAACGAAGATTCTATAAAACAGAAGTGGAAAAAGTTGCACATCATCTTGCTGGGTATGATACACTTATGGCAGAAGGCTTGTATATTGAAAGGCATAGAAATGTGGCAAAATTGTTGTAGTTGGGATTGTGCAAACATTGCAATATTCAACTAGCTGAAAATCATTGGAACTTTGAGCCACAAAGCATCATAGAGAATGATGAAGTTTATATCACATGCGATCAGACATTACCAACAATTCAAAAAATACATGTGAGAAAACCAGAAATAGTAGTCCATGAAAAGAAGACAAAAGTCTCACTGATCACTGAAATTGCTACACCCACTGATTATAGTGTGTTATGTACAGAGAGACACAAAGTCATAAAATACCAGGTTCTGCAGGCAGAAATGAGGGCAATGTGAAGAAGGATACCCAGACAGTACCAACAACAGTAGGAGCAATGGGTCTCATAAAAAGAATTTACAGACTTGTTTAGATATTCTATCAATACATGTAGCACTGCATGAATTGCAAAAAAGTAAATTCTATGCACATTGTGGGTGCTGCAAAGTGCACATATGGCTAACATCAAAGATTCACACATTACTAATTTCACAAACTTTAAACATACTTTGACTTAGAAATGGGGTCTATTCCCATCATGGTATTAGAAACCTTGGACATGGAGAAATTAAACCCAGATACACCCCCAGATTCACTAATATTCCATGCAAGACTAGTCTAGTGCTGCACGGAAGTGGCAGTTTAGGAGGACGATGGCAGCGCACCATGCATATTAATGAAGGCACATTGTCTGACCTCCTAATCCTACATGGAGTGTGGACGAGTGCAGGGGGTGTGTCTGAGAGCAGAGCTCTCAGAATAAACATGCCCCTGCAAAGTAGAACAGCAGAAACTGTAAATAAATGAGCGAGACTGCTCATATGTGTCTGCGTATCCCCACCAACAGTCCCCCATGTGTACAACAGCAACAGGACATAAAAATAAAAAGAATTAACCCCTGTATTTATTTCTAAAACTCCGAGTACAGCTAACCATAGGTGCGTGGGTGTGCCCATCGCTTAGCTATGGTTAAAGCAGCTTAAAAGCCTGAAGAGGATAAAAAGGAAGATATAGCAAATGAAGCAGCACAGCAACAGTGTAGTGATCATAGCATCTGCCTAACGAGGAGGCATTCCCGGCTTGAGTCCCACTGCAGCACATACCATTTGCCATGTGAAATCTGTATAAGAACATTTATTCACATTTTATTGCTGTACAACCTACTAAATAACATTTAAATGTGAACTGGAGTACTGCATGAAATGCACATGTGAAGAGTCAGTACCATAATGAATACGTCAGCAGTAAGCAGGCGTAAGCACAGATAAGCAATAGTAAGCATATTAAGCACTAGTAAGCGTGTGTAAGTGTGTTTGGGTGGGGTGAAGCACCGCCGACACAGATTAAGCAAAGGAGACGCTAACTGCATGTAAGACACTGTGACCGGAAGTCAGCAGTGCTTACCTCTGAGCAAACCCGCTTACAACTGCTTGAAAGTGCCTTAAGCACACTGCAACCAATGGCCAGTGTCACGTGTGACTCTGTGTACACTAACGAAGTCAGTCGTAGGTATTGCAAAGCATACGTGGCACACAATGTTGGCCAGTATGTACACGAAACACAGTCTCCAGCAATACCAGTCAACATTACAGGATATGTAGCTAAAGATTTAGAGGTATATGTGTTCGTATAAATACCCATAATTATATAGATATATACCTCCTCCTCTCTGTAGTACAAATGTATACATACATAGATAGACATATAAATAAATACCCACATATACATATATACACATGCAGACACCCATACATCCACATGTTGTTAGATATATATACAGCAATATACATATATATATATATATATATATATATATATATATATATATATATATACATATATATATATATATATATATATATATATATATATATATATAGACATATACATATATATATATATATATATATATATATATGTGTGTGTGTGTGTGTGTGTGTGTGTGTGTGTGTGTGTGTGTGTGTGTGTGTGTGTGTGTGTGTGTGTGTGTAGATATACACAGATATATAGCTAAGATAAGATACAGCACTTAAGAATGACATATGTTCACAGGCTATGCCAATGGAGGTGAGGGGCCCAAGCAAGAAACGTGTAACACGTAGCATTAACCTCCCCCCCAGCCGGACAGGGGAAACATACAAACAAATCCACAAACAATGTAAACAATCCACTGCTCCCCAGACCACAGGCAGGATACAACCAGGGGAAGGACACAGTGGACCCAAGAAGTCTAATCTTGGAACAGAGACAGGAACGTCCCTTGCGGGACACCCCAAAAATTATCTTGTTATAGGAGGAAGCCTGTGTGACAACCTATCAAGGCGTGGCGTGTACATACCCGGACTACAATGGTGGGGAAAGCCTGATGACCCATGGGTCGAGACAATGTACGAGATGGGTCCCGTGAAGTGGAGATTGGGCAGTTTGTAGTGGTGTGTTTAGACCCGACCTGCACCGAGAATAAGGATGAGTGCAGTAGAGGAGGTGCCGGTGGGGGAACTATGGGTATGTAATTATGGGTCTAGGCATGCAGGTGTTTGCTGGAGTGGGTCTATTCGGACTGCCCCAGGGATGTAAGCAATAGTGTTCATTGGGCAAAGCTGCCGCCCAACGAGCAGCCACTCCCGCTACGAGTCCCACTGCAGCACAGTCTATTTTACATGGCAAAGAATGGTATAACCAGATGTAGATGGAAATATGTAGAGGTATGTGTGTGTATATATACCCATAACTACATGGAGATATACCTCTCCCTCTCCATAGTACAAATGTATACACACATAGACAGACTATATATAAATACCCAGATATAGATATATACATATATACATATGCAGACACCCATACATCCGTATGTCGTTTTTTTATAGATATATATATATATATATATATATATATATATATATATATATATATATATATATATATATATATATATATATATATATATATATATATATATATATATATATATACATATCTATATATATATATATATATATATATATATATATATGTGTGTGTGTGTGTGTGTGTGTGTGTGTGTGTGTGTGTATGTAGATATATATATATATATATATATATATATATATATATATATATATATATATATCTACATATATATAGCTAGGATATGATACAGCAGTTAATAATTACATATTTTCACAGGCCGTGCCAATGGGGTTGAGGGGTTCAATCAACAAACGTGTAACATGTAGCATCAACCCCCCCGAGCTAGACAGGTGAAACATACAAATACACAGTAAAAGTAAACAAACCACTGCTTCCCAGACTACAGGCAGGATACTACCAGTGGGAGAGACCCGCCAAGTCTAATCTTGAAACAAAGACAAGAATGTCCCTTGTGGGACAACCCAAAAATTCTATGATTGTCTGGTTTCCAGCCATTTTACAGATGTCCAATGGCAGGGAACATATGTTCTCGGACTACAAGGTTGGGGAAGCCTGATGATCCACGGGGCGAGACAACTTACGTGATGGGACCCAAGAAGTGGGGAGTGGGTAGTGTGTACTGGTGTGGCCAGACATGACCTGCACCCAGACTAAGGAAGAGTGCCGAAGAGGATGTGTGGTTTGGGAACTATGGGTATAAATTTATGTGCCTAGCTGTGCAGGTGTTGGCTGAAGCGGTTCTATGTGGACCACCCCAGAGATGTAAACACTAGTGTGCATTGGGCAGAGCCAACACCTAACAAGCAACCACACCCAGTACAAGTCCCACTGCAGTAAAGTCTAGTTTATATGGCAAAGGACGGTATAACCAGATGTGTTGTTGCAAACCCACTAAATGACACCAAAGAACACTTGGTCGCAACACCCCACTGTAGGCATGTAAGCCGAACTAATTGGCATCACAAGGTATTATTGCTGTCCAGACCTCTCAACTGTCCCTGATCTTCAGGGACGTCCCTGATATAGACACCAATTTTAGATCTGTCCCTCTTAATCCCTCTTATAACTGGTGACTGCTGAAGAAAAGGTGGTGAATTGCCCTTAATAAATAATGATAGTAATTCAGAGTTATAGACGTTTTACATCAGAAAACTTATATTAATCCACATTCTCTTAGTCTGCAAATGTTTCAGGTTAATAGTACAAATATTTAACAAATGCCCCTGATTGTCCCTGATTATGAGGATTTGTCCCTGATTCTGTTGAGATTTGTCTCCTATCGGTTAAGAGCTATGTTGCTGTCCTCACCCCCACCCAGGGGTGTGATTGTCCAGACCTACCCCCTAATGCAGGGTATATACACAGCTGTCACGGTAGAAGAAATGGCTAGCTGTGGACCTTCCTGTCAGCTGTCCTGCACATCCCTGGACATGTCCACACTATCAGCCCCTCTGTGTGGCCCAATAATACCACTTACCTATCGACCCCTGTTGCATTCATAGTAATGTTCACAGTCACAAGTAGGTGACACCCTTCACACAACTATATTGGCAGAATCTGGAACCCCCATCCCAGGTGTATTACCACAGCTGTCCCAGACTACACATGTAAATAACACATGAAGGGAAAACCCAAGCACACTTGGATCACCACCTGGCAAAGCCCATCACCCCCCCAACACTCCAGACCCCTACACCAACTACTGACACTGACACCTCCTGTCCTGCCTTGCATACATATCTCAACACCCTGCAAACCTGCACTGCCGCTCCCCCACCGATCAGTCAAACGGCCTACTATACAGTTAAAATGACCTCCCCTCCACCTACCCGCCTACACCTTCACTATTCACATCTACTCTACAACACAGGTATGGCATAACTAAACCTAACCCGAATACCTGAGTGTAGCCTAACCAGAAATGCTAAACTGGAATTCCATTTAACCTTGCACTGACCTTCGTAAACAGTCATACCTGACATGTACACCTGACTTAAGCATGTATAATACTGACATGTACATGAAGTAGCGCAGGGGTATGTGGCAGCAAGCGGGAGTACACCTGTGTGGGCGGCGGTAAGCAATGCCCACACTGGTTAAGCAATGTGGAGGCCAACCCAGTGTAAGATGCCGTAACCGGAGGTCAGCTAGTCTGAGACCAGCGCAAACCCGCGTACAACTGCTTTAAAGTGCCTTAATCACTCTGTACCCAACGGCCCATGTTCTGCCCAGCAACAAAATAAACTGCTTCTGCAAGGCTCAAACACAGGACCCTGTATATTATAGTCACAGTAGTCAACCACTAAGCCATCATAGCAATGCAGATGCATGAGATATCAGCAAACTAATCCTCACCACAGGAAAATCAAACCAAACATGTGAACTGAATCTATGTACAGTGTGAAGTGGTATAACCTGCTACATAATATAAATATGTGAACTGGAGTACTGCAGTAAGCATAGATTTGAGGTGTTATTGTAATAATGTGTAGAAGTCCCCAGGTTCCTATACAGTGTATGTACACATGAATCACGGATACCAGACACATATATACACTGTAATGAAGAATAAATCACTGCCAAAAGGCAAATGTAGTGCAAATTAACTATTAAGCAATGCTAACTGCAGCACTGCTCAACTTAGTAAGAGTAAGCAATGTGTATGGGAGCCAATCCAATCTGCCTAGTAGTATAATCCTTTAAGCACTGCCAAAGTTAAGTAAGCAGGTGTGCCCATAGCTTAGCCTTTTCAAACCTGGCCAATCATGAAAAAGTACGGGTAACTGGCCGTATGTAAACCACACAGATGGGAATATGTTCCATAACTGGTTGTAGCTGCCTACTGCAGGCAGAATGGCTGGTGTGGGTGAAGGCACTCGCTTTAGAGTGCAGTGCTGGGGCATCCAGGAGTCAAAACTCATGGTATGGCTCCTGGTAAAACACTATGAGGAGAGACTACTGCAGGGCTAGTACCAGGGCTCGCAGTATAAAATGGAGGTCTGGGACAGTCTCGCCCATGACCTCACCAGTGCCAAAGGTATCCCCTGGACTGGTGAGCAGGTCAGGCACCACCATGCTGACCTGAAGCGGTGGAGGGGGGATGTACTGGAACAGTGGATCCAGGAGTCTCGGCAGATGGCTAATGCCCCAGTAATGAGTAAGTACTCATTCCACTAAGTAGTTAAGAATTGCCTAGCTTGTGTATACTATGGATAGGTATGGCTAAATATCACTGTATTTCTCCAACAGCTGCAGATGATCGGGCTGTGAACCAGCAAGCCCATGATGCTAGGTTGCAAAGGCTGTGTCGTGAGGCAGGTTAGTAATTAGTCTCCATATACTGTCATAAAAAATAAATATAAGAGCCTCAGAAAGTGTTGTACCAGTAGAAATAAATGTGTAATAGTCTGTGAATAAAGGTATAACCCCTGGAGTGCTTCTGGTTACTTTTCTGTTATATGTTGGCAAACTGTTGCATACTATAAATAGTACTGTTGTAGTTCAAGTAGTGTCACCCACACTGTGGTATGCAGATAAAATGTGTATGAAGTCCTGAATAACAATGCTGAAAGTGCTAAGAGGTCAGTCATATTGTACAAGTGAGGGAGACCTAGATAGAACACAGCAGAAAGTGTTACATCAGTTCCCTGATAGCACAGTGTACTGTGATGTTAACTATAATTTTTGTCACACACAGCAGGGGTTTGAATCCTGGGAGTGCTACTAAGATGAATGCATAACCATACCAACTGTACAGATTTTGTAATAATGTTCAGCTGTATGCATACTTACATCCAACAACTGTACAGTATGTGCTAGAATGTTCAAATTGAAAGTTGTATGCATATTCATACCCCACAACTGTTCCAGTCTGTCCAGCATGTCCAGATAAATGGCCCATATCACCAGCCTAGTACCCCATTCCCCTGAAAACTCAGTGTGATGATCCAAGAAATGTAGGCAGCCATCAATGACATAACTGATAGTCAAACGAGTACATAGTCATAGAATGTATATGAAAACAAACCTACCATTCTAGCACCTCACCCAAATTGTATGACAGCAATACCCAACATATGTTGCATTAACACCTGCATCTTGTCATGTCTGTATGTACGACACAGGTCACGTATATAATAATCTATAAACATACCAGTGTACAATATAAGGCCATTGGGTAGTGTAATAATACATGTAAGGGAAAGATCACTGTAGTGACTAAGAATGTTGTGAAACTGCAAGGATATATTAGTTGTTAATTGAATTCTCTCTCTCTCACCGCTACCATATGTGCATAATAACCCAATTACACTCTTCAACTGGTATGCGTACACCCCAAACATTTGTTGGGACATATGTCCTAATGGTTTATAAATATTCACATCTGTTTCTCTGCATGTGCCATGTTAAAATACACCCATATTGGTGGCCTGTTGCCATCAATGAAACATGCATGCTCTTGTAATGGCCACTGTTGTTCCATATATGCATCTGTTCTGTTTGCTCTGCAACTGTGTTAAATCTGGTGTTTTGGGTTAATGGGAATACCTATGCATGCTGTTATAACTAATCCTGAATGTTGTTGACTGTTACTAACCCATATCTGTCATAAACCTGCTACAACATAGCTCGTATGGGGAGGTCATTCCCAGAGGACCCACCTGTCTCACCTCAGCTGGCCATGGCACCGGGCACCAGCACATCTGGGGCCCAGTCTGGGACCTCCTCCTCCGTGGGGCCCTGTGCCACCTTTGGGTGTAACTGCTGCAGGGGATGGGGCTCACCCCCCCTCCATGCAGGCATGGAGGGGAACTTGTCACCCATCAACATGTCTGGGCCATGGTGCATAGGGAGCTCGATCTGGAGTTTCGAGACTGGCTATGCCAGCTTGAGGGCCAAGTGGCGCAATTAGAGGGTGAGCTTGCCCCACCTACACAGCCCCCAGCACAGCCACCTTTGGGGCCGGGAAGATGCACTGGTGACTGCCCATGGGTGGGAGCTCAGTCCCACTGTTTCCAGTTGGGAGATCATGGGCTTGTGACTTCCAAACACTCCTCCCCATCCAAGGTGTTTACCCCCTCCCACATGTGTCATATACTGCCCCTGTAAGCGTCTGTTTGTCTTGTCTGTTAATCTACCCAACCTACCTCCCCAAATATACCTACTGCCCTTCCCCAACATCCCACACTCACCTCAAAAAACGAAAGGGCAATCTGTTCTCACAAAAAAATCTCGCCCCATACATAACTGTCCATTTTGCACACATGTCCACTGGACACATGTAAACTGGTCTAAATGACATCACAATGAATATATGTTGCCCTCACCCCTCTCCCAGGGGTTTCAGGGTCCAAATGTACCTCCAAATCCAGTATATATGCAGAGCTGTTGCTGTTGAAGAAATGGGCAGCTATGGACCTTTCCTATACCCTTCCTGCACATGCCTAGCTAGTTTCCCTGCTGTCTTACCCTCTTTGTGCCCCTTTTTTCACCACTTTCCTATCAACCCCTTTTTCTTTTCTTTTAAAGAAATTAATGTGGGGGTAAGCGTCAGTAAGCACTTTTAAGCAGCAGTAAGCTTGTTTGCATGGGTTTCAATGGGGGTAAGCTAAGCCTACACAAGTTGAACAATTCAGAAGCTAACTGAGTGTGAGAAAACATAAGCGGAGGTTAGCAGTGCTTGCCATCGAGCAAACCCACGCAAACCCGCTTACAACTTCTTAAAAGTGCCTTAGTCACTCTGTATCCAATGGGCCGTGTTCTGCCCAGCAACAAAATAAACAAGCAAGGCTCAAACCAAAGACCCTGCACACCCTAGACAAAGTGATGTATTACTAAGCCATGCCATTTACACAGAAATGCAATGTTCTCAGACGCATATCATCCAGACCTGTCATGCAACAGTACAGAGAATGTATACCAACATCTAGATATCTGTGTGTGTAACTATCTTAAAATCAAACAGATACATATATATATATATATATATATATATATATATATATATATATATATATATATATATATATATATATATATATATGTATACATATATATATATATATATATATATATATATATATATATATATATATATATATATATACATGTGACTACACATACACATGCAGATAAATGTACAGTAAGATACATATGTAGATGGTATAGAACAGCCACTATGCATACAGTTAACACCTGAACAACTGGACACTGTATGGGCCACACATACAAATGTCACTCATTGCCTGCAACATGTACCCATAGAAATGTCATAGGAAAGACATGACATGCAGTTTTGCAGGTATGGGAATCCTTTAAATGTGTACTATAACAGTTCTATACGCCATGTCATATAGCTGTTCAGATACTGACAATCATATAAACAGAGTACTGCAACTGTGAAACAGTTACACCAATACAGTAGTCTGGAAGGGTTCACAACTGTTGCTGTCCAGGCCAAGCCCTTCAGATTGTACAATAGTGAAGACAGACTGGGCCACAGGATACCAAGCTGAAAGTGCTAAGAGGTCAGTCATATTGTACAAGTGAGGGAGACCTAGATAGAACACAGCAGAAAGTGTTACATCAGTTCCCTGATAGCACAGTGTACTGTGATGTTAACTATAATTTTTGTCACACACAGCAGGGGTTTGAATCCTGGGAGTGCTACAAAGATGAATGCATAACCATACCAACTGTACAGATTTTGTAATAATGTTCATCTGTATGCATACTTACATCCAACAACTGTACAGTATGTGCTAGAATGTTCAAATTGAAGGTTGTATGCATATTCATACCCCACAACTGTTCCAATCTGTCCAGCATGTCCAGATAAATGGCCCATATCACCAGCCTAGTACCCCATTCCCCTGAAAACTCAGTGTGATGATCCAAGAAATGTAGGCAGCCATCAATGACATAACTGATAGTCAAACGAGTACATAGTCATAGAATGTATATGAAAACAAACCTGCCATTCTAGCACCTCACCCAAATTGTATGACAGCAATACCCAACATATGTTGCATTAACACCTGCATCTTGTCATGTCTGTATGTACGACACAGGTCACGTATATAATAATCTATAAACATACCAGTGTACAATATAAGGCCATTGGGTAGTGTAATAATACATGTAAGGGAAAGATCACTGTAGTGACTAAGAATGTTGTGAAACTGCAAGGATATATTAGTTGTTAATTGAATTCTCTCTCTCTCACTGCTACCATATGTGCATAATAACCCAATGACACTCTTCAACTGGTATGCGTACACCCCAAACATTTGTTGGGACATATGTCCTAATGGTTTATAAATATTCACATCTGTTTCTCTGCATGTGCCATGTTAAAATACACCCATATTGGTGGCCTGTTGCCATCAATGAAACATGCATGCTCTTGTAATGGCCACTGTTGTTCCATATATGCATCTGTTCTGTTTTCTCTGCAACTGTGTTAAATCTGGTGTTTTGGGTTAATGGGAATACCTATGCATGCTGTTATAACTAATCCTGAATGTTGTTGACTGTTACTAACCCATATCTGTCATAAACCTGCTACAACATAGCTCGTATGGGGAGGTAATTCCCAGAGGACCCACCTGTCTCACCTCAGCTGGCCATGGCACCGGGCACCAGCACATCTGGGGCCCAGTCTGGGACCTCCTCCTCCGTGGGGCCCTGCGCCACCTTTGGGTGGAACTGCTGCAGGGGATGGGGCTCACCCCCCCCTCCATGCAGGCGTGGAGGGGAACCTGTCACCCATCAACATGTCTGGGCCATGGTGCATAGGGAGCTCGATCTGGAGTTTCGAGACTGGCTATGCCAGCTTGAGGGCTGAGTGGCACAATTAGAGGGTGAGCTTGCCCCTCCTACACAGCCCCCAGCACAGCCACCTTTGGGGCCGGGAAGATGCACTGGTGACTGCCCATGGGTGGGAGCTCAGTCCCACTGTTTCCAGTTGGGAGATCATGGGCTTGTGACTTCCAAACACTCCTCCCCATCCAAGGTGTTTACCCCCCCCACATGTGTCATATACTGCCCCTGTATGCGTCTGTCTTGTCTGTTAATCTACCCAACCTACCTCCCCAAATATACCTACTGCCCTTCCCCAACATCCCACACTCACCTCAAAAAACGAAAGGGCAATCTCTCACAAAAAAAATCTCGCCCCATACATAGCTGTCCATTTTGCACACATGTCCACTGGACACATGTAAACTGGTCTAAATGGCATCACAATGAATATATGTTTCCCTCACCCCTCTCCCAGGGGTTTGAGGGTCTAAATGTACCTCCAAATCCAGTATATATGCACAGCTGTTGCTGTTGAAGAAATGGGCAGCTATGGACCTTTCCTATACCCTTCCAGCACATGCCTTGCTAGTTTCCCTACTGTCTTACCCTCTTTGTGCCCCTTTTTTCACCACTTTCCTATCAACCCCTTTTTCTTTTCTTTTAAAGAAATTAATGCGGGGGTAAGCGTCAGTAAGCACTTTTAAGCAGCAGTAAGCTTGTTTGCATGGGTTTCAACGGGGGTAAGCTAAGCCTACACAAGTTGAACAATTCAGAAGCTAACTGAGTGTGAGAAAACATAAGCGGAGGTTATCAGTGCTTGCCATCGAGCAAACTCACGCAAACCTGCTTACAACTTCTTAAAAGTGCCTTAGTCACTCTGTATCCAATGGGCCGTGTTCTGCCCAGCAACAAAATAAACAGCTCTTGCAAGGCTCAAACCAAAGACCCTGCACACCCTAGACAAAGTGATGTATTACTAAGCCATGACATTTACACAGAAATGCAATGTTCTCAGACACATATCATCCAGACCTGTCATGCAACAGTACAGAGAATGTATACCAACACCTAGATATCTGTGTGTGTAACTATCTTAAAATCAAACAGATACAACATATATATATATATATATATATATATATATATGTATATATATATATATGTATATATATGTATACATATATATATATATATGTGTATATATATATATATATATATATATATATATATATATATATATATACATGTGACTACACATACACATGCAGATAAATGTACAGTAAGATACATATGTAGATGGTATAGAACAGCCACTATGCATACAGTTAACACCTGAACAACTGGACACTGTATGGGCCACACATACAAATGTCACTCATTGCCTGCAACATGTACCCATAGAAATGTCATAGGAAAGACATGACATGCAGTTTTGCAGGTATGGGAATCCTTTAAATGTGTACTATAACAGTTCTATACGCCATGTCATATAGCTGTTCAGATACTGACAATCATATAAACAGAGTACTGCAACTGTGAAACAGTTACACCAATACAGTAGTCTGGAAGGGTTCACAACTGTTGCTGTCCAGGCCAAGCCCTTCAGATTGTACAATAGTGAAGACAGACTGGGCCACAGGATACCAAACAATCAACAGTATGTACTGCAGGTGTGCAGTTCAGCAGCCTCTATCTACACTCTGTACAAACTCAATAGGAGGTAAAGATGTTTTGTGATCAAATGGGTTGTAACTGGTACATAACAAGGCATAACTGACACCATCACGACCACACTGACAAACAGAACAGTCTGTATGGCAGAAGGCAGTAGGCTTGCAGTACCCCAATTCATGTAAGTAATGTCAATATAGGTCAAGTATACAGTACTGTACAGCCAGATACCTTGTGGCAGCTCACCCCTGACACCCCCACATTTTGCAACAGCCTAGGTCATTTATGGTGCTCTGCATCTAGATTCACTAATACAGGCCCATATACCACTGTTACATACACTGGCCTCTGCAGTGCATAAGAGCACACATGTATTGTGTAGGTGACGCCCACACATATATGGTCCCCCCACTGTATGGGTGGGGGATACAACAGCAGTAGACTAATGGCAGCAATGGCAGTGTGATATACTCACAGCCCACTACAGAACAACCCCCAACAGCATGACATATGTGTAAAGCTTGGTATGTAGATGGAGGACAGAGGCTGGCACACAGACACATATGTGGAACTCTTTA